>NC_065537.1:14748121-15018121 GCF_932294415.1 Quercus robur
TTTTTTTGACCCACCATGGTGAGTTGGATCAAAAAAATCCCCTTTACCTGACTCATGCACACCCCTAATTATAGTACATTCCAATATACTGTTTGAGGATATATATATATATATATATATATATATACACACACACACATTTAATGGGTTTATCTTCTTCTTCTTCTTTTTTTTTTTTTTTTTAATGTTATGCCCTAAAATCACTTGTTATGAAATACTCACTTGTTATGACTGTAGGGAAAAAAACATGGATGTTTATTTAAAAACATTTGTAATCAGGCTGCCATTTTTTTTTTTCTTTGAGAAAACAAATATTAAATTTTTTCTATATTGTGAGTCTCTCAAAAATGATTTCATTGTTATAATTAAATTATCTTATCCATCTTTTCTAAATTTTTTGATAAACACTTTAGTGGACAAAATAAGATTTATGGCGTCAAGTTTCCACATGATTTTCGGTAACTTTTTGAAGAAAGTTAGAATGATCTCCTATATAATTCAAAAAAGGAATTTTTTATTTTATATCTCTAACTTTCTTTTAATTTGTCAATAGTGAATGCATTATACCTATGAATTCCAAATGACTTTTTGAGATCCATTTATTTTGTTGAAACTGAAAACTTTTTACTGCAAGTACTATAGATAAAGGTAAAAGTTAGTTGAAATAGTATAGTGAGATCCATGAATAGTACCAAAAAGTGCAATGAGATCCATAAATAGTAGCAAAAATAAGTTGAATAGTAATATAAATTGACAAAATTAATCATTCTAAACGGACACTTACTAAAGAGAAAGCATGCTGAATAAAAAGTTGTATCTTTATTAGCTATACAACCATTCAATCCATGAATAACATAACATGAACCACGAAGGTTGACAATCATATTTATTTTCTCATTATATATCTAATATTTTCTAACTAAAACACTTAATTAATGTTTCCAAATAGAAAATTTGAAAACAAGAATACAAATAAAATAAAATAAACCTCATCCTTTAGGAGGTGAAATAGAGTACGGTAAAACTCAAATCAGAAAATGCTAAATTTTTAATTTTGGGTCCCATAAAACAAATAATTTTAAAGTATCATGCCAATCATAAATATGAGTTGAATGGTCAACTAATGAATATTTTATTTTTTGGGTTAAATTTTAATTTAGTGGGTTAATTATCAATTTTTGGGGGGCCAAATGTAAAATATTAGACCCAACTTTCAAAAATTTTTTTTTTGGGGGAAATATATACCTATAATTTTTTAATAAACAAATCTGTGGGGGATGCCGGAGAAAAATCGTAGCAAGGTGGCTCTTTGTTTTTTCAATCCAAAACTCAAAAAGAATCTTTCCTTTCTCCAGCCATCCATAATTAACTTGATCTCGCCATGGAAAAAGAGCAAGGCTCATTAGTGTTCTTAAGGTTGGATTTAGAGGATATATCATTAGGGTTTGAAAATTGCTTTAGTAGTTCATTATACATGCATCCATGTTCATCACCTCATTGGCCGATTTCTGATAAGATATACTAGTTTATATTTTCATATCTACATTTAACAATAGTCTTGGACAGCTTCTAAACAAAATAGGCCCATTTTGTTGTAATAAAATAAGGTTATTCAGCCAAAAAAAAAAAAAAAAGAGAAAGAGATTGCTATATATATATATCAATTTGATGTCTGACAATTTTTATTTATTTATTATAGAATAAGAAGCTACTTTTTTTTTTTTTTTTCTATAATCACTTTTCAAAAATGCTCACATTAGATTATTTATTATAAACTCTATTTCATTAAAATATCAATTTTTCTTGATTTTTATTTATTTTTTTTATAATTATTTCTCTTTATTAACACATAACAACCATTCTCTGCTCTTTTCATTCATTCTATAATTTTAAAAATCGTAATGGTCAAAGAATCAGAAATGAGACTGATTCCTAGTTTTGACCAAACTGGTTTTGAGTCTGATTCTTGGTTCAATTAGGCGTTGGTCCGATCTAATTTTTACAAATTTACACATTTTAAACTTGATTGATGTAAGTGATTTTTTTGACTTAGATGTATAAAATTAAGTTCTTTTTCTATTTCGCTTCGGTGCTCATTAGCGATTAATGAGCTAATTCGTCATGGCAACGTGTCCAAGATAAAATAAATGAATATTAAAAATAAGTAGAAAGAAGGAGGAAAAAGCCAAAGGCTTCCTATCAAAAAAGTGGTGTGAGCATTTGGTTTAGAGAGACTTTTCATGACTTGCATGGCCTATTTGGCTCTACTTAGTCTGTTGAATTAATTAATTTATCCTGACACCCTATTTAATCCAAAAATCAAGTGTAAAATGATCATTTCAATTTCAGGGGTACAAAAATATCATTTTGAGCCATATAAATAATTAATTCATTTTTAAATATAATCATCACTTTCAACGATCAAAATAAAAAAAAAAAAAAAAAAAATTCACGAGAAATAACAGAATAATACTAGAGATATAAATTTTTTTGCAAAATTTTTACAAACTGCTAATGTGGTGAATGATTATTGGTAAATGAAAAAGTAATATTAATGGTAGGAATAAATGAAAACCAAATAAGAAATTGAACATATCAACAATTACTAAAAATGTTGTAAAATAGTTGATAAAATAACACCATCAAATTGATAAAATCATGCAATAACAAATTTCAATGGTTAAGAAATAAAGAAACATATTCAATAAACATTTGATTTTTTTAATACAAAATAGATACTTAATTAATATTTAATAAACTTAAATATCATTATTCCTTGTGAAGACCATAAAATCAGATAAGCTTGAAAGTATGGAGCTAAGGAGTCATGGATACATTGGTTGCTAAAACAGATAAAATAGTTTTTTTGTAATATTAAATAGTTAAATTTTTAACTCCACGTGAATGCTCTAATAAATTTATAATATTTAATTTGAAAAATAAATATATATCAAAGAAGAGATGTTGAATATTCTGCAACAATTGCGTGGATTTCCAAATTCCAATATCACATCATAAAGTTTTTTTTTTTTTTTTTTTTTAATACAAAATAGAATTAATGTTGAAATGTAAAGTTAAAGTGCATGGATACAACGTATTAATGTGTAATGATGACACAATCTTAGAAAATTCACAACCGTCATTTTAACAGAAAAATAAAAATGTTGATTTTGATTTCAAATCCGCCGTTTAAGATTGAACTTTGACCATTCCAACCTCCCAATCTGAACCTACAACTGCTATGTTGATTGACTATTTGTTGGTGCTGACTTTTACATTTCAACTGCCAATTTCATCAAAAACTGCCAATTTCACGCTCATTCTCCAAAAAAGAAAAAAAAAAAAAAAACTGCCAGTTCCACACTCAGTTTAGGCGCGTGTTTCACAGCACTCACCGTTTTTACTCCAACTTGTCTTTTGTTTTTTTTTCCCCACCAATTTTTAGTTATTGCAAGAAATACTTCCAAACTTAAATAAATAAATAAAATTCACCTCCACATAAGTATCAAATATGGTGCTGCATTGTTTCTCAAAAAAAAAAAAAAAAAAAATATGGTGCTGCATTGATGTAATTGTTATCTTAAATGAAAAGAAGCTCATATATACTTTTTAGTGTGAATTTGGATTGCAATTAAAAGCTGAAATTATTTCACAATTCAGTTTATTTTTACTAATATTCATGAGCTCCATTGCACTTTTTGACACTATTTATGAGCTACATTATACTATTTCAACTAACTTTTACTTTTGAGAAATGATATGTCCATAATATTTTCACAATAAATTCTAAGTAGCAATTTGTTATTTGTTGTTATTGTTGGGACAAAAAAGTAATCTTAGTATTAGGTTTAAATTTGAACCAATAACAACTAACCACCTATAATTTGTTGTGAAAATGTTATAAAAATATTGTGGATGTAGCATCTCTCTTTACCTTTATCTACCGTACTTTCAGTAATAATTTTTCAATTTCAGCAAAATAAGCGGTATTCAAACACACCGTTAGTACTTTATTTATTTATTTATTGAACTTACATAAATTTTGAGATTAATTAGTTTCGTGTTAATATTGCATTTAAAATAAAGCTAATGACCCCTCAACTTTATATGAAATTTCCTACTTAAAAAAAGTACCATTTGATGTTTTATAGACTAATATCTTCTGAGTCATGACAAGTTGGCAACTCTTTTGTTTTGTTTTGTTTTTTTTTTTTAATATCAAAATCAAACTCCAATTAGTTTTTAAAATAATTGCAAAAATAAAAATAAAAAACTAAAACGATTATCTCATTGCTGCATCCCAGTCAATCTGTCTTGTTAACTCTGCAAGAAAAATTGAATATTGATTATTGACTCCAACACGAGTAAAGAAAAATTATTTAAGGCTTTTGCTTTTATGAAGTAAATTATCTTGTAATTATTTTTGATAGATAAATAGTGGGAGAAGAGGGGGTTCCAATTTCCAACTTCCAACCACAAAAATGAGGCATTACAAATTGTTTACAAATTACGACATATATATACATTGCTTACAAGTTATGGCAAGTTGAGAATGAGGTTACGAAGGCTTCAAATCTAAGTTTTTCTTATTAAGGATATTGACCTTATTGGTTCTTTTTTTTGATGAATTACCTTACTAGTTCTTTTATGATTTTACTACGTGTTAGATATATGTTCCAGTATTCAAAGCTGCCCCTTTATAAGGGTGGTTCAACAGTATAAACAACAAATGAGGCGGTCGTTTAAGGCTCTTAAGTAGAAAAACGCCCTCAAATTTTAAAGAATGGAGTTATTTTTTTTCATTGTATTAGTATTAATTAAACCCAAATATTGGATAATAAATAAAGTAATATTTTTTTATCCAATGGAAAACAAGAAAAAGAGAGAGAGAGAAATGTTACATCTACAACATTTTTCACAATAAATCCTACATAATAGATTATTACTGGCTGTTATTGGTTGGAAAAAAATAATTTCAGTGGTAAGTTCAAATTATAACTAGTAACAACCTAATACCTAAGTTTTTTTTTTTTTTTTTTTTTTTTTTTGTAAAAATGTTGTAAATATAACACTTCTTAAAAAAAAAAAAAAATAGAGCAATACAAAAAGAATTTTACAACAATTGAGTTGGTTCTCATCTAAGTGCACCACTAAAATCACATTTTTAATTACCACCATCAATCTATCACATCAACAAGAGTGAGGAATTTTTGTTAAATTTTTTGTCTATAGACTTTTTTTTTTTTTTTTAATTTTACACAGTAAATTAGTAATTTTGCACAATAAATTAGTAGTTTTGCATTTAAAACAAGAGATAAAGTATAAGTAATATTTAATTTATTTAAAAAAATTCGTATTTAAATATATAAAAAAGCCACAGTTTAATTTTCACTTAAGACCCCAAATGCATCTCCTGCCCCTTTGATATCTCGAGGCGATAAATATGTCAATGTTCTGAGGCCCTCATGAACTTGACCTGTACTAAATTACTAATCAATAGGACTACTCATCCGATCTCTTGCCCAAAAAAGTCTTTGGAAATTATGACAGGATAAATGCTCATGATGAGTCGTGCATTGTACAAATAAAAATACAAAAAGGGCCATTAGTCGGTTACTACTAGAGGGCCTAGAGCTGAATAAACCTGAAAATGAAATGTGAATTTGGTACCATTGGATAGGGGCGCGTGAGTGGGTCACGATGTAACAACCGAACTGAATTATCAATTACATTGAGTTTTATAAGCAACGGTCAACTTCCTGTCCCTATTGGCTTTTTATATAGTACATTTCTCAAAGAGCTGAACTTGCAGTTTTGTATACTTTGTCAGAGTAGATGGTCTAGCGTGGTGGCTTTGCATCTAGTATATCTAGGAGAAGCTTTTATCTTCTTCTCTCTCTCTCTCTCTCTCTCTCTATCTAGCTCTTCTGTAATATCTCTCATTGCACTTCTATTTTATTAATGAATCCCATAGAGAAAAATTGAAGCCATGGCAGGATCATCACCTCTTCTAGTTTATGCTTTTTGTGCTGCTTGCATCTTTTGCCAACTTTTTGAGTTAGCTCAAGCTCAAAATCGAACAGACCCTGCTGAAGGTGTGCCTCTCTCTCACATACACACACTGATAAACACAATTTATTACTTTCTATAGTTCTTGGCTGAAAGCTTTTTTTTTTTTTTTTTTTTTTTTTTTTTTTTTTGTCTTCAGCATTTGTTACATATAATCAGCAATACAAACTGTGTCTGTTCATAATTGTTGAAGTACAAACTTGAAGTAATAAAAGGCTGGCTTTTAGAATTTGATCATGCTATTGCTATAGCTTGCAAATCTAGCTAGGAGCTGAAATAATAAACCCCATACTGCTCATATGCCACACAAACCAACGAATCATGCTGATAATTGCAGAGAAGATATTGTACTTTTGATATCGTCATCATTTCAAAGTAGATATTATTATACTTTAAAATTGGGTTAATTGTAATTTTGATTCTTAAAATTAAAAAAAAATAAAAAATTGGTGGATTTAATAGTTTTAGACAATTCGTATATTTTTTAAGCAAGTGGGATTTATTTTACGGTTCAATCTGTGATGGGTATCAATAATTTGAGAGTTCTTTTTTACAAACACAACATTTATCTCTGTTTTTGATGGGCTCAAAATAAAAATAAGCTATTTATTTTTTTTAATATAATAACTTTATAAAATTTTCGCTCTTTTTTCTAAACAAAATTGTACTTTTAAACGGTGGCAATTTTGGAGGGTGTATATCAGATTGATCACAATGATGTTTAATTGTGAATATGATTGCAGCGGCAGCACTGAATACAATATTTCAAAAATGGGGGATCTCAGCAAATTCAAATCAATGGAATATAAGTGGGGAACCATGCACTGGAGCAGCCATCGACTCCACCAGTTTTGATGACACAAACTTCAACCCTTTGATCAAATGTGACTGTTCCGCCAATAGTAACTCTACTTGCCACATTACCCAATTGTACGTTTCTTTCTTTAATATATATATGCTCATGTCTTTTTTTTCCATGCCATTTTTGCTTATAATTACAATTTCTATACATTCAAAAAAAGAAAAAAAAAAGTTTAAATTAAATTGCATGGTTCAATTCCAATAAGTTCAAGCCGTAAAATCTTTTGACAGCTAAATTACCTATCTTTACTTTTGCTGATTTTTATTTTTATTTTTATTTTTTGAATAGCTGATTTTTTTTATTGAATAAAAAGGAATAGGGATCACCTCTATTATATCTGACTGGTTGTTGAATAGTTCTAATTAAGTTTATTTTCGATTAACTGGTTTATGACAAAAAAATTCTCATTTGTTTGAAAGCAGTCAAACAAATGAGAATTTTTTGCTAGCCAAGTCAGCCTTTTTCTAATTAGAAGAGCTAATCTGTCATGGGTGTGCCCTCATGGTGCTTCCCATGTTCTGTTGCTATATTTTAAAGGTTTTTGAGCATGTAATATCATACAAACATCATACCATCAAATTTGAGCATAAAAGATAAAGTATTTTGCTGCTTAAAATTTTGATGAAATGTATCTTCATGCTCCAATTTATGTTGGTGGCATCTGTTGGTCAAACCAATACCTATGATGGATGTGTGCGCTTTAAAATTATTGAGTTTTGCATGAAATTGGCCATAGAATCCTAAGGAGTAAGGCAAGGTGTCATAATATCCTCTTAAAAGAAAATCTCATGTATGAATCATCTATATGATGACCAAAAAAGAAAAGATAAAATGTGTCAACTCTATAAATTCACATGGTATTATAAAATGGGAACTTTACTTAAACTCAATGTTCCAGTGTTGAAATATGGAAAGGAATTGGGGAAAAAAATTTGAAGAGATAAGTTCTTTGTGTGTGTGTGCGCGCGCATGTGTTTTATAACTTAAAAGTTCCTCATGTGGTTTCTTGGATATATATTGATGGCTAATTTTATCTTCTCCTATGCTTATTTTCTCCTTGTACTACATATCACTAGTACAAGTGTGGTTTTGTACAATGAACCATGAATTTTATGCCATTGGAGATTACAGGCACAATTTGAGATGCATTTAGTGAAAACAAAAGAATAATATCAAAATCCTTGCAAAGGATAATCAGATGGGAGCAAAGTGCGAGTTAAGGGGATTTGAGTTTGACCCTTGGATCTAAACCCATAAGATGGGAGCAGAATGCCACTAGGGTATATGGTCATTAATTGGAAACTCACCATTTTATGTAAACATTGCGCTTGTAGAGAGCTTTTATGATATTAATTACTAATATTCTTGAGCAATCATTCATTTGCCACCTTTTCTAAGCTTATAGTTTTATTGATCCATGAATTAAATTCATATGAAGCACAATTATTTCATATGATAATCCCCACTTTTTTCATATATATATTTTTTAAATCCTTGAAAGTTCTGCAAAATTTGCATTACAGAAACTAAACTTCAAAATGTTTTGGGCATCTTCAGTATATGAATCTTTTTTTTCATGGTTGATGATTTTTTTTCCTCTTTTACAGGAAGGTTTATGCCCTGAATGTAGTTGGCGTAATTCCAAATGAACTATGGACTTTGACTTTCCTCTTCAATCTGTACGATATCTTCTTGATATGTTTGTTTACTTGCGTTTTGCACGAATATGGGTTACCTTCTTTTTCATGTAAGCTAGGATTGAACTTAGACCTTGAAAGTGTATTGCGTCATGTAAAACAGTTGAATTTTGTAGTAGATGTGGTGTACTAGTTTTCCAGGATGGTTCATTTTCATTATATTCTGTTGAATGTGCTATGTTTCCAATATTTCTTACAGGAGGTTGGGCCAAAATTACTTGACTGGTAACCTGTCTGCATCCATTGGCAAACTATATCGCATGCAATACCTGTAAGCCTGTCTCAGTTTTGTTTTGAAACTCAAAGGATATTGTATATCTAATGTCAGCTATCCTTTCTCTTTCTTTTGATGTTTAATAAATTAGGGATCTTGGTATCAATGCATTATCAGGGACACTTCCAAAGGAACTTGGAAATCTTACAGAATTAATATCATTGTAAGTTAACCTTCATTCAAAATTTGAGTGATCTATGTAGCATCTTGGTGGTGCTGTTTCAACCATTTATTTATTGTAATTTATTTGAAGAAGGGTTTTGTGATAAGGTCTATCTCAAATGGCATTTCCTCCCTCAATAATAGGATGGAGGGTAAGGTCTTGGGTTCAAGGCGCACAAGATGCATGTGTGACTTCCCATTGAAAATAATGAAGATGGGTTTCACAAAAATATGAATTTAGTAGTCACCCTGTTGCAATTGTACACCTATTTTGATGCATTTTGCATTTCACATAACTTTCTTTTTTGGGCTGGAATTCTGCATCTCACATACTTGATTTTGATGATCTGCACCCTAAGAGAATCAAGTCCTTGTTTATAAATTATAATTCATATATTGTTTTTCTTGTTAATTTTGTAGGTCTTTTTCGACAAACAACTTCACTGGTTCTCTTCCATCTGATCTTGGGAAATTAGTGAAATTAGAACAGCTGTAAGTTCTAGTACCATAAAGCTTTCCATTTTCAGTGTAGTTATGAAAACCTATATGATTGTATTTTATAGCTAGGTGAGGCAGACTTTAGAAATAGTTCTAGTAAAGCTTCTAGTAATATCCTGTCGGTCGCTCGAGATTATAAGATTCGTGCCAATAAATCTCATATGCCATATTGCAAAGTTTTGCAAATGCAAGATTATCTGTTTTATCCCAGGACAGAAAACAATGTAATCATAAATTTTAGAAATATATTTTACATGAAAGTCAAGTACTATTAACAGCCAGAAATGATATGGTGAAAATAATATATTTTGTAGATACTTATCATGAGAAATTGTGAATATTGTTCTAAACAAGTTAGCAACTTGAACAATAATCTAATGATGGCTTGAGACATTTCCTTTGGTTGTTAAGTTCATTAACTGTTACTACTAAATTTTTATTTGAGCTGAGGATAGGATTTCAATATACTCATGTAAATTTTTTGCCTTGATAGCTACTTTGATAGTTCTGGAGTTAGTGGTGCGATTCCTTCAACATTTGCTAATTTAAAAAGCCTTGTGACAGTGTAAGAACTAGCTTACTACTTTTCTCACCTGCAAACTTTCTAAAATTTACATAATGATGAATATAAAAACAAAAAATTGTGATTAGATTGTGTGAGGAAATATTTGTGGTCTCAGGTGGGCTTCAGACACTGAACTAACGGGCCAGATACCTGACTTCATTGGGAATTGGTCAAAGCTTACTACCTTGTAAGACAATATTGCTAGCCCTATCCTATTTGCTTCTCTCTAAATCATGCTTAATAAGGCTCAATTTTCATTGCAGTGTCAAAGCAACATTATTTATTGTAAGGGTTATTATTGATAAAATTTTAGTGTGTATTTGTACATTCTACAGAAGAGATGCATTTGTGCACAATTTATGATTAACTACTCCAAAATGATTTTGGTAGGAGGTTTGAAGGAAACTCTTTAGAAGGTCCAATACCCTCAACATTTTCCAATTTGACTTCCCTGACGGAGTTGTGAGTGTTTACATCTCTTAGTTACTTTTATTTGTATTTTCACAGATCTTGTAAAGCTAACAATCTCATGTGTGATATTATTGTAGGAGAATAAGTGATTTGTCTAATGGGAGCTCTTCACTGGCATTTATACAAAATATGAAATCTCTAAGTATCTTGTAAGGAAACAAGTGTTTAAGTTTCAGATTCCTAATTATGAATATCCATGTTTTTTTTTTCCTTCTTTGTTGCTCTTCCAAAATATAACATAACAGTTTAGTTGCATCTATTGCAGAGTACTGAGGAATATTAACATTTCTGATTCAATTCCATCAAATATAGGAGAATACCAAAAGTTGTCACAGCTGTAAGTAATGTCCATTGGTGGGTGACTATTTAGAATTTTAGATATACTTGGTGCTGTAATTTAGGTTGAATTTGATTGTTGTTCAAAGCAATGGAACTGAGAACATCTCTTCTATTTATTAGGTTCCTGTAATAAAATTTAAATGGGTGATATTTTTATCAGATTTCTCTAGGCTTGCAAAATGAACTCACCCTGTTTGTAACTATGTGATAAGGGGCCACTTCATTGTATTTCAAATTCATCTTGTTTCTTTTTCACTTTTCTTATCTTTTTTCTATCCTTTTCTTTTTCCTTCTTTCTTTTTGGGATAGTGTATAAGGATTATAACTGTTAATTACCTCTTGTAGATAACTAGTTTTATGTATCACAAACAAGTGATAATAGCTGTGTTATCAATACATTATAATAATATTGTTTAACTTTTTTAGGGATTTGAGCTTCAACAATATAACAGGACAGATTCCAAACGCGCTTTTCAATTTGAGTTCACTCTCTTACTTGTAATATACCTCATTTTCTTAATTTCATATTATACATCCCAATATTATTTTGTATTATATTGAAGCATGTACTATTGCCTTCTTTACCAGGTTTCTCGGAAATAATAAGTTAAACGGCACCGTGCCTGCACAAAAGAGTGGATCTCTTCTCAGTATGTAAGTACATAAAGACATCACTTGCATTTTACAATATTATGATACATTTAAAATGGAGGTGTCTAATAATTAGCTTTTTAATTTAAAGTCCCTTATTTGTATAAGGATTTTCTGAATCTCCAATGCATATGTACAAGGAGTTATATTCAATCTGATGTCAAGAGGGTAGTATGACTCCGATCTCTTATGGTGGTATTTTGGTAGAAAAATGTTGGGTACCACTAGGGATGGACCTAGGTGGGGGCCCGGGACCCCCCGGGTCCAAAATATTATATATATATATATGGTTATTATATATTTTATTTGTGTAGTTGGCCCCCTTCCAAAACCTTAGGTCCCCCTTCTCTCCAATTAGTCTAGCTAGTCTAATCCAAATAGCAACTATTCAACCTAAAACCTTAACAAAAACAATAAAAAAAATTGACAATGGTGATTGTATTTTAGCAAAAAAAAAAACTATTTTACCACCAAAGAACCAAAAAATCATGTGTTATAGGAGAAACTAAAGCTAAATGTTTTGCAGCTACAGTAAACGGGTATAAATACCAGTTGACTGTAGCAAGTTGTTAAAAATAAAATACAATATTTTAAGATTATATCTCTTCCTTCTTACCAAAAAAGATTATATCTCTTTCTTTAATTAAAAACTCAAATTCTCTTTCTTCCTTTATTATTTTAATAAGTTGTGTTATATTATTTTAAATGAAGTGATAAAAAAAAAAAAATAGAACATTTGATATTGGATATATTGTAAAGTGAGGTGATAAGATAAAGTAGCTTTTTGAGGTGCTAAAAGCTAAAATTTTTAAACCACCACTATGAATGCTCTAATTTCAACAAAAAAAATCTTAGCTTGCGTAGTATTAAAAAAACATTATTTTGTTTTTGTCTTTATCTTTGTTAGTAGATGATTGCATCTTAAGGTATTTAGAAATAACGATTTTGTGTATTTATAATTTTTTAATACTATATAGATGCCTATTTTTTTTTCTTTATTCTCTGGCTCCTACTATCTTAAAATCCTGGGTCTGTCTACCACATCCCAAAATCTTGTTTGAGCTAAGTGAACATTTATATGTAGTGAGCTATAACAATCTTATGGAGCAGATACTTTTACATTGGGAGGTTATAACATACTCAGGTTAATCAAAGATTTGATCTACGTGTAATAATTTAGTGATAACTTTAAAATGATGGAAGTGTTTCCTTTCTTTTTTTTTTTTTTTGGGGGGTGGGGGGGTTTGTGGATGGGTGGGGAGGGTATTTTCTGTGTACTCGTATGGATTGGGCTGAATCTCACGTTTGCGTTTTGTGTTGCATTTTCTCTTTTTTTTTGGTCAGCTGCAGCAGGAACAGTAGCCGCACTTTTCCTACTTTTTCGTCACTTTTATCAGTTCTGTGGATCCCGTGAACAGTATATGGGACCCACAAATATCACTTTTCAGCAATTTTTTCATTAAAAATGGGCCCCACAGCACTATTTATATATTTAAAAATTATTTTGCTACAGTGTTTTTAGTTTTCAGTTTTCAGTTTCAGCAAAATAAGTTCAATCCAAACAGACCCTGTATATAAGCAAGCAATTACATAAAAGACTAAATGCTGTATCACCAATGGATTAATTGTACATGGATTTCCATGTGTAGCTAATAGCATAAACAAGCATGCATTATTAGCCAACATAGAAAAATAGAGGTTCTAAATTTCGAATAATATGGTTTCAAAATTTTGTTTCAGAGCATCAATGTCAATTGACTAATGCGTAATTTAGTACTGAACATGGGATCGTTTACCAGTTGAATGGATCATGTATCTAACATCCTTGTTATGTTATGATTGCAGTGATTTGTCTTACAATAATTTACAGGGAAGCTTTCCTTCTTGGGTCAACGAACAAGATTTACAACTGTATGTATACTATTGTATTTGAAAATATTTATATTATATTTCTGTTTCTGATATTCTATAACTTGCTACTCTTGAATAAAAACTGACATTCAGATCTTATGCTGTATAATATGCAGTAATTTAGTTGCCAACAATTTCACAATAGAAAGTTCAAACAGCAGGTAAATTTCTCGATGCTATATTTTCTTATTTTAAAGCTTGAGTTTTACCATAATGAAACAAGTTTCTAGTCAATTTTAAATGTTATTAGTCTTGTCAATTAAGGTAGTGAAGCTGTTAGAAGCTGATAGCCATGATTTTCAACATGGTAACTGGTCCTCTCAAATGTTCTGGAACTTTACGTGGAGTGTGAATTATCATCAACTCACTACCTCAGAGAATTATAATGTTTTACTAGAAGTAAATTATAGATAGAAATTACCAATAAAAAATCTATATTATAGAAAGAAATTAATTAGCTGATGTCTAGCAATGTATATTACTTAGACATGTTCATTAAAAGGAGTGAATTTAGGCGTCTGATGCAGGACAAAAGCTTTGATACCAAACTAATTTGAGATTTGTTGAGTTTTGGGATAGGTAGGGATCGTGTTTGTTGTGGAGAAGGCAGGAAAATATTTGGAAGTGAAAAAGAAAGTTTCTGGAAGTTGAACAGAAAAGGGAAGAAGTAAAAAATATTCTTTTAAGCCGCACATATGGATATTTTGAGCATGAGAAATGGAGTTTCCAGCACCATTAACTCAGGAGTCATCAATTGCCAAAATATGCAAAAAAATAAAAATAAAAATAAAAAATAATTAGTATGGGTCAAACCTGTATATCATCTCATTTACATGGTCAAATGACACCTAATCCATATGTTCTGCTGATACAGAACATTGATAAAAATGAAGTGTAATTAGCTGATTTGATACTTACGAGAGTAATGGGGACTATCAAAGCCCATTTGATTAAATTGCCCCTCCGTCCCCCTACCCCCCAAAAAAAAAAATAAAAATAAAAATAAAAACACCACTTTTGCCTAAATATTATATGTTTCTCTTCATGAAAAATTTCATATATATTTACTTCTTGTGATTGCAAGTACTGCCTTACATTGGGAAAACACAAGTTGTAACTCATTTAAAGAAACCTCTTTCATCGCGGGGCAATGATGGGTTAGTATTCTTAGGAGAATGATTATGAGCATATTGCCAAGAGATCATTTCTTATTACGTGAGTGCAAACTTAATCCTAATTATAATATTTGTATCAATCAGATATATCTTCTTTAATAACTAATGTTTTATTTCGATAAACTACACATTCCGTGCCTAAGTGCATTTCTGTTCTGCTTTAGTGTTTTGCCTTCAGGATTGAGCTGTCTTCAACGGGATTTTCCTTGCAATCGAGGCGCTGGAAGATGTAAGTACAATTTAAAATATCACACTTGATTATAAGATTGGAAAGCATTAGTAGGTATTGAGGCCAAACTACGAGAAGATTATACTCTAGGATTGGTTCTTCTAAGCAGAATACAAAGTGATGAAACTTCAAATGTTTACAAAATATTGATATGGGCACAGTACAATCAAGATGCATTCCAAATTTTTAGTACACATGAATATTGGATCTGTCTTTTTAAGGGCTAAATTGGCAATGCATCACAGCTACATTCCAGTGTCAATTCAGTATACAGTAATTTTAAATGGCATCATGATGTACTTTAAAGAAAAATTGCAAGGTTTGTGAACCTCTGCCAAGAACCCCTATACTGGCGATCATTAAAAGAGTATTTAAAAAGCTTAGGTTTGAATATGTCAATATGTCATTATTCAAATCATAGATAATTAAACTATTTTTCAACTTACATTCTAGTTTTTTTTATAACAGACTACTGATCTTCAAGCATGTCCACTATTGAAATGCATAGCATGCTTATGAACGCACAATTTTAATTACCTTTTCCAAGCTTACACATCAAAGAATGTTTTTTTATTTTATATACATTTGTTTTCAGATTCTGAGTTTGCAATTAAGTGCGGTGGTCCTCAGATTACCTCTTCTAATGGGATTGTGTATGAGAGGGATAATGAGACACTTGGTCCAGCTACATATTATGTGGTTGACACAGACAGGTGGGCAGTTAGCAATGTTGGATATTTTACTGGGACCAAGAATCCTCAGTATACAAGTTTTTCATCATCTCAATTCACGAGTTTAGACTCAGAGCTGTTCCAAACAGCTCGACTCTCTGCTTCATCATTACGATACTATGGCCTAGGGCTCGAGAATGGAAACTACACTGTGAGCCTCCAGTTTGCAGAAATAGCTTTTGTAAACACTAACACATGGCAAAGTCTTGGGAGGCGTGTGTTTGATATTTATATCCAGGTTTGCATCATATTATCGAATTGTTTTAGAACTACAGAATTTTATATTAAAATGAAGAGTATATTTCTTAACAGAAAAAGAGTGTATGTAACAAATATATTGACTGTCTTATTCATCAATGCAGATTTTTCTTGAATATGATGCATATTTACAACTTAAATTATCTAATCAATTCTAGATTTACCACTAGCAGTTCTCTATTTTGTTTTCTTTAACTATCTATTTTGCCCTTCGTTTTCTCAGAACTTATGTCAAGTATGGTACAACCATTACCTCTGTGATTTCTTCACTTTTTTTGCAATTTATATCCAAAACTCAAAATTGTTTTGATATCTAAAATATGTCTATAATCATGATAAGGATTTTGAATGAAACCTTTGATGTATTCCCTCTCCTATTTTCTCTATAAATTAACTCTTTCCTCTTATCGTCATTCCTTTTGTTTTGCTAATTTTTGAATTTGTTTACTCCAGGGGAATCTTGTTTTAAAGGATTTCGACATACGAAAGGAAGCCGGTGGTGCCTCTTTCGTACCTGTTCCGAAGGAATTTAATAATGTTCAGGTATCAGAAAACTACCTTGAAATCCATCTCTTTTGGGCTGGAAAAGGGACTTGCTGTGTACCTGCTCAAGGTACTTATGGACCTTCTATTTCAGCCATCAGTGCTACCCCAGGTAAAAAAGTGCAGAAACTGTAGATGCAATTTAGAAAGATTAGGTAGTGGTTTCCTCACATTTTAGTACCATGTTATTGACTATCTTACTTTGGTATAGAATTTACACCCACTGTTAGTAACATACCTCCAAGCACAAGCAGCAACAAGAATAGGACTGGTCTGATTGTGGGTGTTGTTGTTGGTGTTGGGGTTTTGAGCTTTCTGGCTGTTTTCGTGGTTTTCTATATTGTTCGAAGAAGAAAACCACCGACCAATGATGATGAAGGTAAGCCAAAAATCACGTTGCATATACATGATAGTTGTCAAACTTCATTCAGTTTTCTCTACATATTAGAAAAATGGAACTCTTTCCTTTATGTGATACTATGGTACTCACTATTAGTGACTAGTGAGGTGGCCTCTGCATATTCCATATTAAGTAGTACAAAATGCAGTGTATCATTTCTTGTGTACAAAGGCATTTTTACTAAAACCTCTTTCTATGCATGTCTTGGAATAATATGCATTCACAAACAAACAGACATATATGACCAAAAAGGAATAGGGAGAAACATAATTTATGCGGCCAATGAAGCCCCAGGCTACTTACAAATTCCCATATTATGCTTGCTACCTAATCTCTTACAAACAAACAGACATATATGACCAAAAAGGAATAGGGAGAAACACATTGATGATTGATGCTTAAGAAAGGGATAGTGCAAAAACGTTTCTGAATTTTCTGCTATAAACCACACAAGCAAATCGATTACTAGAAAATGGATTCAGTGTTACAACCTATGTTTATGTTGAAATTGCAGAGCTCCTCGGAATAGATGCTAAAACATTCACTTTCAGCTATGCTGAACTCAAGACGGCTACAGAAGATTTTAATCCTGATAATAAGCTTGGAGAGGGAGGATTTGGACCAGTTTATAAGGTAATTCCTTATTCTAATCAAGAACTTTAGTGGCTGAAACCAAGCCATTGCCATAAAGTTGACTGTCTGATACACATCTATACATCTATTGATAATTCCAAGCAATGGCTATTAACAAATCACAGAGTGCAACATCACCCCTTTTTCTTTTTGTTTCTTCATTTATATTATCCTTTTATTTTATTTTTACATTTTTTGTGAAATCCCTTGGCCGCCCTTATTATGATATCTTGTTCCTGTGATTGGCGAGAAGCTGGCAGTTGCAAGTACTAAATTGATCCAAAAATAAATGAAGATTAGTAATTCCTTATCCATATGCAACAAGCTGGAAACGAGCCACAACAGTTAAGCGATTCAACAAAGTAAACAACTCCCAACTACAACTAGACGACAATATCTAAACTACACAACCAAGATTGACTACCCAGATACACAGATCAGGGACAAAATCCTAGCAACTAACAAACCAAAATACAAGATAGTGCAAAACTAGACAACCACACATCCGATGAA
The DNA here is from genome assembly GCF_932294415.1 of Quercus robur. Lineage (NCBI taxonomy): Eukaryota > Viridiplantae > Streptophyta > Magnoliopsida > Fagales > Fagaceae > Quercus > Quercus robur. The sequence continues at coordinate 14,766,103 of NC_065537.1, forward strand.
CAAATCAGCAAGAAGAAGAATCTGCAACAGTTGGAAAGTTGTACCACCACATAGATCAAACTTTAGGCTTAAACAGAACATCTGAGATGCCCCATCTGGCACAGATTTTTTTGTTGATGCTAGAGCTGGGATATACACCCTTGCTTTCAATTTTATACTTCTCCTGATTCTTTATGGCCCCTAAATTTGTTCCTTTGTTCTCACAGTGCCCTGGTGCTTAACAGCATTTCTTTGAGCCCAAACATGATACATACCAGCAATGAAGCCTAACCTGCAACAATCTGCCCTAAAGATTTTTCCTCTTCAATTTTGTACTGCCCAGGTGATGAGATTACCCCATTCATCATCAAGGCCTTCTTGACAGAACCATCTTTTAATTATCCTCCAACTTCTTTGGGTAAAAGGGAATTTGAAGAAGATATGGTCTCTATTTTCAGTGCATGCTCTACATAGTACACACAAAATGTCACAACTTTTTAACCAACTAACTATTCTTTCATTAGTAGATAGTCTATCACTCAAAACCAACCAAGTAATGAAAGCATGCCTTGGGATGGCTTTGGCAAATCAAAAAATTTTCCACCAATTGATAGTAGGCCTCCTTGGCCTAATTTGGTCCCAAGCACTTGAGATAGGGAAAGTAACAAGATCATCAGACCTTGTATAGCTCCAATTCCAAGCCTTGTTTAGAATCACAGTCACTAGAGAGTTTAGCATTTAATGAGGTGGCAACATCATACACTATTCTATGCCCAAATTTTTGATAGAAAGGGCCATTTGGGCGCCAATTATCATGCCACACGTAAATATTAGAACAATCCCCCACCAGGACTTGATTAATGGCCTAGCCAAATCTCAGAGTTGAAAGTTATTCAAAGTTCTTAATCAAATGAACCAACCTATTTTCTAATTGTTTTCTGATTCAGGCCATTTTCCCAAATTCAAACTTCTCTAAGTTTCCACACCACAAAATCTGTTACACATTTTCCCCTTTATATGGCCTGGTTACATATTCAAAATTATGGTTCTGTCCCCTTTTTTTAAGGCTACTCTTTACACTGGGTAAACTTAAAAATGAAAGTATCATACAATGAAATGAGGCCCATTTTATGCCACTCTATTGCAATTTCAAGAAGTGAATCTGTTATTAAAAAGCACTTATTTACAGCAAACTACTTATAGAGGGTGATGAATTGATGGAAATAAGGGATAAATTACATTTTAATGATTATGGAAATTTAATATCCTCATGGATGGCTTAATGTTTGAGTAGTTGTTTGAGATTGTTCAAAATAGACTGGTCAAGATAAAATCATCTCTGGCAAACGTTTATTAGATTTGATAATCATGGGAACCAATATATGAGTAATTGCATTTTGTGGAGGGTATAGTAGTTTGAGTAATCACAGTTGGTACAAATAAATAATGTCCAAAATGTTTTAGTTTTAGGAGACTCTGACCAAGTAATTGAAGTCATTATCAAACAAGATTATATATACTAGGAGCATAAAAATAACGGCTTTTTTTTTGTTCCTTCTTTTCTAGATGTTAGTAAGGTTGGTTACCTGATCTATGAAATGGGATCCATAAGATGACATTTCTGGTAGTTTATAGCTTGCCAGATGTATTGCTTGTATCATTGGAAGTAAAAACACTCTGGAAAGCAAGTTTTTTTATTTTAAAAATAAAAGTTTTAGACCATACGAAGACAATCTAGTTCTTTGTAGAACATTTATATCGGGCAGCCTGTCATTCCTGCCTGATACTTTTCCTTGAATGGTTTAAGGCATAAAATTGAAATTGATTAAAATCGACGTGCAATTTCATGGTGAAGATGACCACTGACCATTAAGAAACTACAATGTTTTGAAATTTATCCTTATAAATTTTATATACAAATGGGTATTGTGTGGTTTTTTTTTACATTGTTTGACTTTACTTGAGACATCAATCAGATAAAAAGTCTAAATTACATCTATTAAGCCATCCATCCTAATTATCCAAACTCTCCTTTTTATATTTACTATAATAGATTAAAATTATATGCAGAGTAATATTTTTTAAACAGATTCTTTAATATTTTGTTTGGTACTTTGTATAAAATAGGGAACACTTAATGATGAGAGAGTAATTGCTGTGAAGCAGCTGTCTGTAACGTCACACCAAGGAAAGAACCAATTCCTGACCGAGATTGCTACTATATCCGCTGTGCAACATCGTAACCTTGTGAAGCTATATGGATGTTGCATTGAGGGAGATAAACGACTCCTTGTGTATGAGTATCTAGTAAATAATAGTCTTGATCAAGCATTATTTGGTATGTGAACACATCTTTTCTGTTTCTAACTGAGGGTGTAAGTATTTATTTATACAATGTAGATTTATTTTATGTGCTTGCATGAAACAGGAAAAAGAACCTTGAATCTCGATTGGTCAACGCGCTTCAATATATGCTTGGGTGTAGCAAGAGGTTTAGCTTATCTTCATGAGGAGTCACGGCTTCGGATTGTACACAGAGATGTGAAGGCTAGTAATATCCTGCTTGACTCTGATCTCATCCCCAAAATATCAGACTTTGGCTTGGCCAAGCTTTATGATGATAAAAAGACCCACATAAGCACGCGCGTTGCAGGGACTATGTAAGATCCTAGAGGCTTAGCTTGTCACCTTGTCTTTCTGAATTACATAATCCTTTATTTTGTGCATGTAAGATCCTAGAGGCTTAGTTAGATTAGTACTAATTTGTGCATGTGATTTTTACTGGTGCAGTGGGTATCTTGCACCAGAGTACGCCATGCGTGGGCACCTTACAGAGAAGGCTGATGTGTTTGCCTTTGGTGTTGTGGCTCTAGAGCTTGTTAGTGGGAGGCCAAATTCTGACTCAAGCTTGGAAGAAGAAAAGATATATCTTCTTGAATGGGTATGAACAATATTTTTGTGCACCGTGACAGTCATCTTTCTTTAATTGGATGGATTTTTTTCCTTCCAAAAGTTTCAGTAGTATATATTTTTGTTTGGATATGTGTTTTGGGTTCATGACAGTCATGATCCATCCACAACTATATATATTTTTTGCTTCTGCCAAAAGTTGAAGTACCAGCAAAGCTTGGATCATAAGTTGTCAATAAATAAATAAAGAGGAAAGTTAGGACGTCTAAAGGAAGTGAAGCAATTTTATTTGCTTATTTAGAGCATTTGCAAAATGAGTCCAATTTGCAGCATGATAGGAAATCAAACGAGTCTCCATACCCAAATCTAAAGCTAGTAAGAGCCTACTTTTTGTATGACCAAATACTATGTAATGGTCTCTTTCCAAGTTATTTTATGAAATTCAAGATAACACATAAGTTTTGTTTTTTTACCTTATTTATTCATAATTTTGTGATGTTCCTGATTTTGAAGTTTACACACTTAGATATTGAAATATATGTCAAATTTGACCTGTCAGTGTCACTCATCCATATGTCACCGAACATTTAAAATGTGTGTTAATGGAGTGGCAGTTAGATTCACAAGATGAACTTGTGGTTGACTTTAGGGATAACAACTAGATTTTATTTAGATCCCTAGTAAAACATGGTTTTCTTATTCATTCAGACAATTTGAATACTCGCTACCAATACCTTTATACCGTGTTATGAATGCTTAGACTGTTAAACTAATTGAAACAATTGGAATATTGGATTACTCACCTCCACCACTTTTGTATTATATTCTAAACCTGAAGAAAGTTGTCTCATTGAAACAAATCGATCACTCACAGCCACCACTTGTACACAACATTGTAAAGCTACTCTGATAGCATATATATCTTTCTCAGGCTTGGCAGTTGCATGAAAACAACCGTGAAGTTGATCTTGCAGACTTTAAATTATTAGAATTCAATGAGGAAGAACTAAAACGATTGATAGGAGTATCACTTTTGTGCACTCAAGCGTCCCCAACTTTGCGGCCATCAATGTCGCGTGTGGTGGCAATGCTCTCAGGAGATATTGAAGTGAGCATTGTAACTTCAAGGCCAGGATATTTGACAGATTGGAAATACGATGATATAACCAACGTAACCAGTGAGGGTGCAATTGATACTACCTATTTCAACTCATCATCAGCTAGTACAAGCATGGTGGGTGATGTAGGGAATTCACTAGCAGATGCTTCTAAACCTATGCTTGGTGATACTATCGAAAAGGGCCGATGAGAATTTGTCATTATTTTTCTTCAAATTTATTCTTGTGTGAAGTTAAAAAATGTTTTGTGTATTCTTCCTTTTATGAGTTTGACATTGTAATTCCTTACATTTTTGGGTAGAGGCGTAGTTTAGTTTGTTTCATGTTGTGACAGATACACTATTGAATGTAAGGCACTATTCAAGAAGTTGTACAAATGTTTCACATGTAGATTTACCTTATTTATTTATTTAAAATTTCACTGGTTGAAGTTCATAATTGAAAAAGAATTAACGCTTTCACTTATCTGCTCACAGTTCACCATAGTGAAATATTGAGTGAGAGTTTAACCAAGTAAGGCATCTGACCTTGATATCTAAGCTTCGTTGGCTAGTGACACATGGCTAAGTAAGTTAGATAGTCACACTGAGTCCATTCAATTGAGACATATATAAGGAAAGAAGAGATTTAATCCCCCCCAAAAAATTTCATTTATATTCAAGTTACCTCAAAGAAAAATACTACTTGATTGGCAAGCAATAGAATAGTTGTGCATCAACAGTTGGTGTCAGTTGTTGGTTCCTCAAACAAAGATTGCATGACAAGATTGTTTGGGTCCTTTTCTAGATTGCCACTTGCTTGTGCCTGATTAGTTTTCTTCATGGTCCTAGAATTAGTTGGGGGAGTCGAATCCACCACCCTCGTTTGCACAATTGGTGAAGAAGGCTCGTGGAGTGTCATGCTTAACAAGCCTACAACAGAGGGAAAACACTGCAAGAAGTGCTAAAATTTAAGTGAATGGAATTGTAATGGAGGAGAAGGAATTATTTTATGTTTAATGCCTTTAAGAATGCATAGGAAATATATTGAACTATCTGCTGAACTAGTCATAGATTTTATGTAGGTATAAGGATTTTTGTGTGAATGTAAGGGTGAGTTTTTCTACAATTTTGACATTCCATGTTTCTCTGATTCATTTTAGGACTCATGCCCTTAATTTTCAGGCTATTCCCTATTTTAAAGATTTTTTTGGTGCTCTCAAAAGACCAGATCAATGTAGTGAAGGTTTGCTAAACTCATTGGACATTTTTAATCACTTCCATGTCATTAGCTCATTTTAGGCTAAGAAAAATGCTTCTTTAAGAGGGATTTCCCCTCCCCAACAAGCTGACTTTGAGGATTTTGGACAATCAACATTTAATTCTTGATTGAATCTGAAACCTTTTATTGGGTGTGAGGATAAGTGTGGGGTAATGACTTTGGTTCAGCAGATATACCAGAATTCCCATGCATAATTGGCTGTGCGCACAACATTGTCCATGGGCTTTAGGGTCCTTCAAGTATTCCAAGCCCCAAGAGAGGAACTAATTTTTCTAACATTTTTGTTATGTGGCATGACAATCAAACTTATTAGATAAGTAGCATCTCGAGTCTCTAGACTCGAGTTTAATGAAGGAACTTGTGTTCCTTCAATGAACAAATACAAAACTTATGCACACTCTCAATGAGAGAGATAGAGAGAAAGAGAGAGAGATCCTCAAATCAACAAATTAGATCTATGCTTTGTGCTTTTCCAGATTTGTAACTCTGCTTTCTTATTTGCTCTTCTCTAGATCTATAACTCTGCTTTCTACTTTGTTCCTCTTCTCTAGATTTGTAACTCTGCTTTCTTCTTTTTTTGGTTCTTCTTTGTTCTTCTTTTATGAAACTCGAGTTCCAAATGGATTATTTATCCACATCATCTTTTACCACCTTAGAACTTGACTCTCAATGACTCGAGATGCTACTTAGCTAAAATGTTTGTTTTTGGGTTCATATAATGAAATTGTTAGCAAAAACTCACCCAATGGTAAAAAATCCATCACCCCTTTGTTCTTGGGTTCAATTGTTGGTAAAGAAAATATATTGTTGCTTCAAGGTTTTATTTTTGAATGCTAATTGTTGTTGGACACCATGACTTGTACACACTTGTTGAAATAGTGTTTTGAATTTCAGTTATAATTGTAAAATGGTGATTTTGACACGATTTTAGTTGTCTCATATACACAATGTGTAACTATCAATGCTCATTTATGAATTTGGTGAGCTCTACTTTGTCTTTCTTCACTTGGCTTAGGGAAGCCCAATTGGATGTCATCCGTGGGTTCAGACCGTAATACAATTTTGATATGGTTAATTGGCTACAGAAGGCCACAGGTTGGCATCAAAATAGGCCCTCTTAGATCAAATTTGAATTGGACTTATGTGGGCCATTTCTTTTGCTTCCTTTTAATTGGGCTTTACCCACGGGTTGAGGCCATAGGCCACACTCTCAATTCATGTGCTGGCTTGGTCATCTCTAATAAGCCACGAATTTGGTGGGCTACTTTTGGGTTTTATACTAGTGTTTGTGAAGGTTTTTGTGGCCCTCAAGCCCATTCCATTTTATTTGACCAAAATTCCCTTAAAAAGATCAAACTCGCTCCATAAAAATTAGGAATATCACCAACCATAAGAGCATTAGCATTGGGGGTGTTAAATGCCCCAAATTGCTGTTTTAGCAACACGCCCGCTCAAATTGAGCTTCACCTAGGTGTGTGTTGCTAAAAGTTTTTAGCAAATATAAATAGTAAATATGTATATATACAAACTATAGTTCATGGTTTGCTAAACATAAAAGTAAACATAAAAATATATAAAAGTACATAAAAGAGGGAAGTGGAATGAGAGAGAAGAGAGAGAATGAGTTTATAAGATAGTTTATAACTTTATATTATTTTAATGAGTTGTATCTAAAAATAAAAACTAAGATGTTGTGTGAGTTGTAAAATGGGTTAGTAAAATAGATAAAGTAGTTATTTTAGTTGCAAAATAGATATTTTCTTACAAATTGGGATATGAATGCTCTAAGTCAATAAACATGAGAAATACAATAAATCAATCATTAATTCAATTTCATAAATAAAACTTACGTGTTGGCAAAGCATCAACCATTGAGATCATTTTTATGATATCTCTATAGTTTTAAAATTTAATCTATTTATTTATTTATTGAAAAAAGAGAGGAAAATAAGGGATAAGAATAAGAAGTTAAAAGCATTAGCATTGGGCGTTCTAAAACTCCCAATATGCTATATTTTAGCATTCAACACCAAAATACATACATTACTTGGGAGGCTAGTTGTAAAAAAAAATTACAGCTCAGCTACAGTAACGTCCTGAAAATAGAACTTATTTAGCAAGTTGAGAAAAATAAAACAATATGCTTTAATGTCTCTCTCTTCCTAAAATGTCTCCCTTCTTTGTGTCTCTTCAGTCTCTTGTTTCCTTTCTCTCTCTCTCTCTCTCCAAATCTCCCTTACCAAAATGCTCTCTCCTTCTCTCCCCATGCCCGCTCAACCCTGCACTCTAGACATTGTTCCTCTTCCTATTTTTCTCTTCGCTCTATTGCTTTCTCTATCTCTTCCCTATCACTTCTCTCTCTTAGACAGTGCAGTGGCAAAGGCGTAGTGGGCTGTGGTCACATGGGTTGTGGGTTGTTGGTGGGTCAATGGGTGGTGAGATGGTGGTGGCGTGGGTTGTTGTAGGCCATGGGTCATGGCATGTGAGTTTTGGGTTTTGGTGGCTCATGCAATGGTAGGTCCAATCTATATGGTGGTGGGCTAGTTTGGTATGGTAGTGGTGGTGATGGTAGTGTGTTGCATCTATTGAAGGTTGTGATTTTCGGTATGGGTATGGGTATGTGATTTGTTGGTTTTTGGTGGCTGTTGATGGTTATAGTGGTGGTGCTAAATTTCTCGTGATGGTTGTTGGGTAGTGTTTGTGGTGCAGCTTGGATTTGGATCTGGTGGTGGTTTTAGATTTAATGGGTTTTGGTGGTTGGCATGGTGGTGGCGTGGTGGTGGTGACTGTGGTTGTTGTGGCTAGTGGCATGGTTGGTTGTAGTGGTTGCTAGTGATGGTTTCAGTTTCTGTTAATGGTAGTGATTGAGTTTAGGTGGTTGGGATGATATAGGTTTGAGTGGTGGGCTGTAGATAGGATGATTTGAGTATGGGTTTGGGTGGTGGATAGTGTGTGGTGGTCGGTAGATGTGTTGATTTTTTTGGGGTATTAGGTCGTTGAGAGAGAGAGAGAGAGAGAGAGAGAGAGAGAGAGAGAGAATGGAGAAGAAAATAGAGAGATGAGGAGAAGAGAGATATTTGATGTATTATTTTATTGGATAGTGTATATTATTTTAATGAATTATATGTTTAAATAGAGTTTGGGGTTCTTCTTAAAAAAAAAAAAAAAAATAGAGTTTTGGATATTGGATATATTGTAAAATGGTACAGTATAATAGATAAAGTAACTTTTTAGATAGCAAAATTGAAACTATTATGCAATTCTAGATGCTAATGCTAAGAGCAATTAAAGCTTGAATTGATTGAATTGAAACAGGGAAAAAAGGAATTTGAATTCAAATGGGAGATTGTCTGTTTGTGTGGTGGGAAGTTTGTTACTTAGAAATTGTGAGTATTTTAAATTTTAAATTTTGAAGAGATAAAATAAATTTTAGGAAAATGAGTTGAATTTTGTATTTTAATTTTACACAAAATTTGATAATGACTTTTATACCCTAAATTATTTATTTGTTTGAAATAATGTTAGTCAAAGATTAGGGGTGGTTTAGAGAATTCAGAGAACAGGTAACTGATTCTCTCTTATTCCTTATAAAAAAGAAAAAAAACAAAAAAGAATTCTCTCTTTTTTTTTTTTTTTTTTTTTTTGAGAAAACAGTAAGGAAATTTTATTAATAAAAATCAGATCGGAACACAACGTCCAAATCATCAGGTAGATCTTCTACCCATACATTAGTATCTGTAGATAAAACTGCTCTTCTAGCTAATTCATGAGCTAACTTATTTCCTCCCCTTCCAACATGAAAAAACTGACAAGAATGTAAAGCATAGCCTAATCTCCGAGCATACATAAGTAAAGAATTCTCTCTTGTTGGACTAAATGGACCGATTCACTATTTTGCATTATTATTTTATTATCATAATCTATATCTATATATTACTAAAAACTGAAGCGTAGCATTTAATGTTACTACGCTCACGTTAAGCCACATCAGCAGCCATGCCATCATTTTTTGTTTCCAATTTTTCTTATATATACTTTTTAAACATTTTCTCATTTAAGGTGACTTAGAAACTTCATTATTTAAAAATTAAAATATCTTTTAACCATTATTTTTCCAAAACTCTCCCTCCCTTTTACCTTTTCATCTCCCCACTACTTTCTACTTTAATATCATTCTTTCTCTACATTTTTATCTTCCTTTATTTTGACTCTTCTTATTCTCAACATCTTACTATAAATTTGAAATTTTCTTTTTCATTTTATGCATAGTTTTCTCACACAAAAAAGGTTACTTCTCTCTCTCTCTCTCTCAATTTGTTTTTCATTTTTTGTTTATTTTTTTATTTTTATTGCATCAATTCTTTAGGTTGGTGAATTTTTGTGTTAATTAGAATTCTACTTTGGGTTGATGCAATTTAGTTTTGTGTTTTAAGTTGTTATCTTTTATATTCTCTTTGATTAAATATTATCTTACTACATTATACATATAGTATATAATAATTTAATATTATTATATTACATAGAATGATTTGGATAATTTGATGTTTATTACTATATATTTTATTTTACTCTTTTTTCCTCTCATCTTATTTTATTCAACATTTAAATTCAGTCACATCTTCTATACTATTAAATTATGTAGCACAAATCAAGAAAGTGGTTAGACACCAACTTGCCTTCTTTTACCATACATTGGGGGAATCAAAATATGTGTAATAAAAGGTCATATAATTTATAATTTAGACAGCACCCTTTGAATGTGTCTAAGCCCATAGATTGAGCAATTTGTAGACTTAAAAGGCTATTGAGAATGAACTTTTTGAATCAAATCTAAAAAAATATGAACTACTATATATCTTTAGATAAAAACTTTTATCATAGATACATTAATATTTTTTTTTGTCAGAAATTTAAATCACACAAACTTAATAATTTTATATTATGTGTTAGCATTGTCTCTACTTCTTCTTCTTCTTCTCAAAAATATTATGTATCATCTTTAAAAGATGCCAAAAATATTGATCTTATGGGAAAGTTACATAAAATATTGAGAAATTTTTTTTTATATTATAATCTACTAAAAATGTTTTTATAAATATTTAAACCTTTCCTTTTTTCATATCACTAACTGTTTTACAACTACCACATGTGTTAACTTAAGTCTTAATATTCTTAAGTTGTTTCAGCAACAAAAAAAAAAAAGGTTGTCACAAAAGAGGAGTTCATGTAAAGTTTTTTGCAAAATGAAATATCTGTTTTGTAAGGCCACCAAACTTGATAATTTGCAAATGATAGAACCACTCGCAACAATATTTGCATAGTTATATAGTTCCAACTAAAGCAATTGAGTATACTTTTAGTCTTCAAAAAACACACATCTACTAGTGGTTAAACGTTCATCTTGGAACCACTCATAACAATATTTGCATAGTTATATAGTTCCAACTAAAGCAATTGAGAATACTTTTGGTCTTCAAAAAACACACATCTACTAGTGGTTAAACATTCATCTTGGGTAGTTTTAACTTTTTATATAATTTTACCTTTACATATTCATCTACTTTAATTTAGATATTTTTTTTCAAAAAAAAAACTTTAAAATTTAGATATTTATAAGTAAACAATGAAATAATGATTCATGAATAATCAAAAAAAAAAAAAATTATCTATACATATTTATCTTGTGTGGTTGCAACTTTACATATAATTTTGCATTTATACATTCATCTACTTTAATTTAGATGTTTATAACTTAATAATGAAATCCATAAACAAGGTAATTAAAACAATCATATTTCTACAATTCAAAAAGTCACAATTTCTTTTTTCAAAAAAAGGCCTTTTACATTTCCTTGGAATTATTTTTTAAATTTTTTTATAAAACCTTTAACATATCACTAACCTAACCACTTAATACATTAAAAAAATTTAAGGCTCATTATTACTTCCGTTAATATATTATGTATATCTTAATTGATTGAAACCAAACTAGAGAAATGCCTTTTATATTTCCTTGAAAATTCAGAAGAAAAAAAAAAAAAACTTTTGACATACCACTAACATAACTACATCTATAACTATTTAAGCCATCTATGATATCTATTTCTTATTTATAACCATAAAATTTACAATTAGCCAAGAACATACAAAGTAATAAAGAACAAATGAAGGAAGAAAAAAAAAAAATCAAATCAAATGTCAATTAATAACCGTTATTTGGAAAATAAAAAGGTAATCAAGAGGAGTAAGAAATAAAATAGAGACGGCTATACAGAGAACATTGAAAACTTTATAGTGCAATAAAATCAACCATTACATTCACTTAATTAAATCAATAATCAACAATTAAATATAAAAATGAAAAATTTAAACTTAAAACTAATCAAACTCTAACTAGGGAAATTATATATAGGACAAAGTTTAGTTACAAAATTGGTTGTAGCCTTAGACTACAAACTCACTCAATATATTTTTATTAGAGGTGAATTTTGACAAATCCACCATTGGATTACATCGTCTTCTTGTTAGGTTTTAAAAGTTTAGAACAATTGACAAATCGTAAACACAAACTTGTCTAGATATAGATCCTAGAGTCTATAGACATTATTAGATAATGGTCAAGGTGATACAAGTCAAGATTCAAGAATATACAAGCTGTAGAAAGAAGAATTCGAAATCTGCCTAGTTTGATTGATCAAAAGACAGGTTCAACCGATCGAAACACGTATCTGCAGAGTTCTATTTCAGTCCAAACTCTACTTAAACGTATTGGGTTTCAAGTAAAACACTACTAGTATATAAAGGAAACCCTTAGCACGTTTTTAATAAGGATTTTCATAGAGAGAAGAGTGTGCTTCTTTTGAAGATCTAGGGTTTTGTACCAAAAGCTCTCTAAAGTCTTCTACCGATGTTATTCCTTGAAGAATCTCAAGATCCGGTGTTGTAGAAGTTGCTGCATACTGCATACAAGATCAACGTCTAAGGAAATCCAAAACCTTTGAGTGAAGTCTCAAAGTCACAAGTGTAGGTGCTTGCGTTGCAAAGGCCTAATAGAGAAGGAGTCCGTGGATTTGGAGCTTGTATGTGGTCGTGTCAGTAAGTTCTACATGTGGTAGCAATAGGATGTTAGTAGTCTAAGTCTTATTGTAAACTTCGATTCTTTATAGTGGATTTGTTTTTTACCTTGAGGATAGCTAGGTTAAATCCTTCTCAGGTTTTTACCAGTTTGGTTTTCCTGGGTGATCAGATCTATGTGTTCTTTATTTTTCCGCATTATATCTATTTTACATATATTGGTTTAACCTAGATCTAATTAACAAACTTGTTAATCAACTTGGCTTAATGTTAGGTTAAACATATTGTGTTATGCGGTCTAAAAACTAACATTTCTTATATTTTCCATATTTGCAAAATTTCAAGAAAATTAAAGATCAATAGCAATGTCGTCAATAAATTTTTAAATTGCAAGTTTTTGTAATTTAAAATTATGCATAAAATATATATTTATAGATTATATAGTAAATAATATCCGATTGACACAAAATTTGACATGTGTATTAAGAGCATAATGAATATGCAATTCAATGGTTAGATTTTCAAAATATGTAGTAATATTTATTTTATTAAGTGAGTTTGTAGCCTAAGGCCATAACCAATTTTGTAGCTAAACCTTGTCCTTATATATATATATATATATAATCATAATCTTCATACACCATGACTTAAAAAATTTAATGAATAATTCTACCTCTTATTTAATGTCTATGTTATACAAATCATCAACCAATAAATATATGGTAATGGTAAAAAACGTTATAGACAAGATTATAAAAAATATGATAAACTACCACTGTACACCCTTAGTGCGATGGTCACTCCACAAGTATAAGTGCTTGTGGGGTGTGGGAGGCAAGGGTCAGGGTTCAAGTCTCCAAGAGAGAGATTCACACACATATACACTTAGATTAGGCTAGAATAGTAATTCTATCTTGTATAAAAAAAATATATATATATATATATATATATGATAAACTATTTTTTTTATATAAAAAAAAAAAAACAAAAAAAAAAACCTCTTTATAAAGTCTAGGGACTAAAATAGTATTTTATCTAGAAAATTATCACGCGTAACGCATGGGTCTGCGACTAGTATATAATAATAGGTAAAACTGAGAGAAATTCAAATTAGACCTATTTTGCGCCATGTGTCCTAAATTATTTATTTTTAAAAAGTTTTATTTCTTAATTTTAGAATCAAATGTGAGGCCACATCATAAATATTCATCCATATGAGTTATTAAGTACATAAACCAAAGAGTCTAGAATAAATGAATCGTTAAAAAAAAAAAAAAAAGTGCTTCATTATAATAATAAAAAAACATGAAAATTTACATTTTATACCTAATAATATCTTTACAAAATTTATTAAAGAGTTAACAAAATATAGAAATGACTATCAATAGTATTTCAATTATATATATAGAAATTATATTATGCATTTTATTGTATATCTTTAAGTATATTCATGCATATACAAGAGGTTACAAGCTAGTTTACAATAACTGATAGAGGATTGGGAAAGTTTATAGTAAAGTTTAAAGATGAAAATAAAATGGTGTAAAATAAAAAGACAGAGAATAAAATAAACAAGTAGTAATTGTGTGGGTCAAAAATATACTTTTCTAATAAAATAAACAAGTAGTAATTGCGTGGGTCAAAAATATACTTTTTAGAAAGAATTGCTGAAATAACCGGCACAATTTTTTTGACTGCAAAGGTGGAATTATATTGAATAAACTGGGTAAACCCCACAAATTACAAGCTTTCGGTGGCTGATAACCCAGCCCACCGATGTATACAAAGGAAAAAACAAAGTAATAAAACAAAAGCGTAAATGGCCTCCACATGTTATTGAGGACTTGGCACACTCAAGTGCACTCATGGTCAGGCCATATGCCCATTTAAACGCTGGTAGTCTAGTAGTAGGTTTGTGGCTCCCCTGAGTATATCACTTGGCTGGCTCTCTTTAGATTCAAAACAAACACGATTCCTGGCGTTCCAAATGGACGCATGGAAAGGGACTCATCTTGCTTGAAGATTAAAACTTTGAGTATTTAACCGTCCCCTCAGTGCCTACATAACAATAATCAATGAGATATCAAGGTAATTAAAGAATTCAATGGAACTTTAGTTATCACAACTCAAAATAAGAATGATTCTTGAAAAGTTGTTTGAAAAATGGTTTCTTTTGAAATAGACACTTTTAGAGAGATGTTTTGAAAATCCAAAAACGTTGTTGTATGAACAACTTAGTGAGACAAAATATTCATCCTGAAGAACATAGATAAAAGACTCTCTCTAGAATCAATTCAGAAAGATTTGAAAATAGTTTATGTCCTAAGTGTGAAATAGAGAGAGGTTTTTGAAAACTTAATATTCTTTTTTACATATTTCTAAAATTATAAAATTATAAATTAAAATATTTATGATATTATTGGTTTGACTATCGGTTGAACTTCAGTCAGACTAGAGAACTAAGAACCAGTCCTCTTTTCGATTCGTTGTCCATTTTGGTTTTTATAACTATGAGAAAACTGTCGAGCCCTACTATTTTCTCCTCTCAATCAAGCACACACATTACCCATTTTCGCTTCTCAATTTTCTATCCACCAGTTTTTACCACAAACAGTAAAAGAATTGAAAGGAAAAATTAGAAAGAAAGAAAAACTTTTAATTTGGCTAAAATTTAAGGTAAAATATAAAAATTACTTCTGAAAGTTGGGTTAATGGTAGATACTACCAAAACTTTTTAAAAATATTCAATTTGCTCAATGAGAGCTCATGTGAGGAAGTGATTTCAACAATTACAATGCCGAGAGAGTGGCTCAGGTAATGTTTAAATGTGAATTCCATAAGATAGGATTTGTTTGGTTGCCGAGAAAAACAAACGAAAACGAGAGAGAGAGAGAGAGAGAGGCTCAACGTTGGTGTGAAATTTGGCTGGGTTCCGTTAGCCATGGATGAGATGGATTTTTAATTGGCTTGACAAGTTCTAATTAGACCAACTAACCCACATTGCTGGGATTGCACCTTAGTTAATTTCAGGGGATATGCTGCCCTTAAATACACCATGACTTGGTGCTTATGACACACACCAAATTAGCACCAGAACTTCTTATACATGGTTCAAGTCGGTTGAAGTCACCTACTAAATGCAGAACTAGTCACCAGCACTGCATGGAGATCTCCAACTGTTAGTCACAACAGATTATTTCTGAATTGTCAAATTCATGATGGGCACCATCCCAACCCTCAAAAGTACTGATGCTGCTACTGCCTCATTGTGCATTTGTTTAGTTGAACTCTTCCAAATCTTGCTTGTACACCAAACTGACCCCACAGCCATCCACAATCGAGTATGGAAGAGAGCTCTCAAGTACAACCTCAATCTGACTGCATTTAACGTTTTGAACAGTAGCAAACCAATCATCACGAGACAAAAACAATATCCAAATGTGGCCTTAAAAAGATGTCACCCGAGGAAAATTTCAGAGGTATAGTGACTACGAGGCATCTCACCAAGGGCTACTACACGAGCTCTAACACCATATTTATTGGTATAATAACTTCTAGGTCCCTTATATGCATCCAAACTAACACACAGAGTGAATCCCATCCACCTACTGTAACACCAATTTGGAGGCAGTTCTATGATTATTGAGCTCTCTGGCCTTTGATCATATCAGTTAATGACCATTGATCGGTAAATGACCGTTGATGGGTAAACCACCGCGGAATTCCATATCCAGGAAGACATATATGAAATTCAGTTCCAGATCTATCCTCTTCCTTTTGGTAGAAGTTTCATATCCACTGTTTCGACAAAGGAGTCCCTGTACCAAAAAAGAAAAAAGAAAAAGATCGAGATACTTTATTTAACAATAAAGGAGAGAGAGAGTAGATTACTTGTAGGTAACGCTTCAATAATGTAAATGCCATTCCGTCGATGCTCTCATTATACCAACGCGAGTGAGAACAGGTCGTGACAAACTGCTTTGTGCAAGAGATGGTTCTAGAGAATAACACTTTTGAGCATATATATATCTCAAAGTTGATGGAAGTTCTAGCAATGTTTGAAGGTTATTGCAGTGGCACAGATCAAGAGCTTCCAGTTTCAAAAGTTGGCTGATGCTTGTAGGCAGGGTGACAAAACTGTTATCAGCTAGTGCTAAATATTTTAACGAGGATAAGCAGCCAATGCCAGTAAGCCCCACTTCTTCCAATCGAGGCATTCCACTCAAATAAAGTTACTTCAAACGCTTTAATTTCCATAAGTTCTTTGGCAGATTGGCTAGTTTTGAGCATCGAGAAAGAATAAGTTCTTCAAGAGACCTCAAACAATCCATGTTGCTTGGAAGTCATTCGAGATTTTCGCAACTACTTAGATCCAATAATGTAAGGGCAGTCAAACACTCAACTGATGAGGGTGGTAGTTCCTAATTAATAGCAGTATATCCCCAAAAAAAAGCTTTGAAAGGCTTTCAAGATGCCCAATAGATGGGTGGATCTTAACAAATCTACTGCACCTAGAAAGTTCTAGTCTCTCAAGTTTTGGAACTCCTGAAAAGTCTGGTGTCTTATGATCTTAATCAGGTTTTCAGAACCACTAAGATCAATGAACTTTAACTCGCCTAAACACTGTTACAATCAAAAAAGAAATATCTTCCATTAAACATAGAATTTAGTTTAATAAGTTAAAAATTCTTTTAAATTAAAACAACATTAATGGAAGAAGGAAGCTCAAATGCACAGAAGTGTATTTTAGCTATGTACTTTCAGAAAACTAGTCGCTAACTCGTGCGATGCACGGGAAAATTTTGAATGTATTGTTTTACTAATTTCTTCCCAATGCAATTATTGAAATAAAGTTGCAGCATTTTCAAAGTGATCAAACATCTTCTTTTCTATTTCAGCACTTTTGTTGTATCCAAATAGAGAATAACACTAAAAAATAATTAAACCATCCCAAAGCCTATAATTCTCAAAGTTAAAAGAGAGTACTAAATTTTGTTTAATTCCATTAACTGCTTAAGTCAATAAGCACCATTATTATCATTTATTTACGTTTCTATGTACCTAGTCCATTTTTTGTTTCAGTGAAATTTTATCATGAGAAAAACTCCATCTCTTCATGCATTTATCTCTTTTGTGTCTTCTATAGTTGTTCCTAAGTCTGTCAAGAAATGTATATCTATTCTAGGCTAAAGGATAGTTACGAAGGAAGAAGAGATGTTAGCAGTGCTTTCTTCATAGTCTGGTAGCTGCTGTTTTTTATTTTTTATTTTTTTTTATTCGCTATGGGTGGTTCCACATTTTTCTTCATTGAATCCAAAACGTTTGAGTTTTCCGTTGAGGAAGGGGGTTCTTATTTTTTATTACGGATCTTTGAGAGAGGCCATACCTCAATGCGCTTTGTTTTTATGGGGAAGGAGAGTGCAAACTGTTTTTTGTTCCACTTGGAGGAATTAATTTCAAAGCAATCACCTGGTCATTATGCAAGAACGATTAGAGAGGGTGATATTGTTTTCATCCTTCAATTGGGGTCCAACGGCCATGGCATGTTTTTAATGGTTTTTGAACTTCTTCATAGTTGACAGAATGGTAACATAGTGATACCTGAGGGAAGGTTGGGTAGTGGCTGGCGTGGCTTTGGCCTAAACTCGAGGAAAATTTTAAAACCAGCTTCTCTTATTAGTCAGGGATCGTTTCATAGAATACAAAGTGCACCAAAGGTTGAGGCAGCAGCAGCGGTTGGCAGACCTCATAACCACGACGGTGCAAAAAATAAAGGCAAAGCAACAATAGGTATTCCCAAAAGAGATGACTCAATATCCTATGCGTCGGTGGTGGCAGGGAAACGAAAAACACCAATGGTGGAGGAGTTGAAGGAAAGAATAAATCTGCATTGGTTGGGGTGAAGATTTTGTTAGATTTTAGCCGTAATACCTGCAAGAAAAGTATCCTAGGACAGAGGGAGCAACTTGGAGCGAAGCTTTTGTCAGATCTCAACCGTAATAACCGTGATACCTGCAAGGTACTTTAGGACAGAGGAAGCTTCTCGAGGCGAAGGTTTTGTCAATGATGAAGGGAATTGAAAGTGACAGGATAAAATCTGAGCTATCCTTGGATCTTTTTATGTATATGGAGTGCGGGATAGATGGGAGATGGGCTATAGTGTGGTTTGAGGTTGATGAAGTGGGCCCAAAACCTTTAAAGCCCACTGGTCATAATTTTATTCCCTCTAGCCCAATTAATACAGCCAAGCCCAAATCTGTTTGGAGGACACGCCGAAGCCAAACTTTGGTAAACCCAGCCCATTGTCAGAGCTTAAAATCTGAACTCATAGCCCAAGTGCTGGGGTCTCAAGTTCAGAAGCCGATGGAGATCCCGCTTCCGTTAGAGAGACAAGTGGTTGCGAGCTCAAGTGGTGATGAGATGATGACGATGAGAGTTTGTGGTGACCCAATGACCGGAAAAGAATCGGAGTTAAGGTGTAGCTCTGATATAGCTAATCTCGACTTCGGCAAGGCTTTTTCTAGGTTCACGAGCCCTGGTGCCGAGGTAACTCATGGATTTGGTTTTCGGGACTCTAGGTTCACCAGTGATATGGTGATAAGCTCGGCAATGGCAGGGATTGAGCCTCCGATTTTGAAAGAGGTGTCGCCAATCCCTTGTCAGCATCCATGGGTAGTGCTAAATAGATTTTATCCTCTCTCAGACTTGGGTAGTGGGATGGAAGCTGAGTTTGGAGAAGGGGAAGTTCATGAAGAAGATCGGAGTAGTCCTCATCATGATACGACGCAACAGAGGTTAGTGGATTCAGTTGGGGAATTTTAGACAGATTCTGGGCTTCACATTCTACCATGGGAGACCAGTGGGGTGGTTGACAGTGGTTGTGGCAGTGGAAAGCAAGATAATTGTGTGTTGGAATGTGAACCTCTGTCTTGGTGGGTACCTAATGTTCTCAGTGAGGGTTTGCTGATTTAGGATTCTGTAGTGAGAACATAGGTGACTAAGTCTGGTCCACCCTTGGATTGGGTGTCCAAGTTGATGAAAAATTTCTGTAAAATGGTGGGTTTTTCTATTGTGAAACATAAAGCTCAATGTTTGGCTCTTTATCACATTCTAGAATAGGAATGTCTCAAGGTGAATGACGACGGGGTGTTTAAGTGACCTACAAACTCAGGGTCAGGAGGTCTCAAGGAGCTTAAGTGGCTTATTTCTTTTGTTAATTATGACGGTGTCTCTTCTAGGAGTAAGAGCAGAGCTTCTTGGACTAATATGGGGGTTGTTGGTAGTTTTAAATGACTCTACGACTACTTTCTTGGAATGTAAGGGGGCTTAACAATTCTCAGAAGAGAGAGGTTTGTAAGAATCTTCTAAAAGAGTGGAAGTGTGATATTGTATGTTTTCAAGAAACGAAAGTATCTTCTATTGATGTTGCTTTTGTTTGGAGTTTATGGGGTAGTCCTTTCATTGATTGAACTGTTTTGGATGTTGTGCAGACTTCAGGAGAGGTCTTGCTGATTTGGGATAAGAGGGTCTTTGAGAAGTTAGATGTTATTGTTGGACAGTTTTCTGTCAGTGTATTGTTGAGAGGAGTGGTGGATGACTTTGTTTGGGCTTGTATCGGTGTGAATGGCCCTAAGGACAATGGACAGCGGCCTACTTTGTGGGAGGAGTTATCACTGGTGCATGCCAGGTGGCCCATGGCATGGTGTTTAGTAGGTGATTTTAATATTATCAGGTACCCAAGTGAAAGGCTTGGTTGTGAGTTTTTTAGCCCTACTATGTTCGCATTCTCGGATTTTATAGAGAATAATTCTTTAGTTGATTTACCTTTAGAGGGGGCCTCCTTAACTTGGTTTAGAGATTCTGGTGTTCCCTCTATGTCAAGAATTAACAGGGCTTTGGTTTCTCTCGATTGGGAGGAGCACTTTGAGAATGTATCCCAATGGGTGCTTCCTCGTGTTCTTTCAAACCATTACCCTCTTTTGTTGGAAGCTAGTGTTGTTCGACGTGGTCAAAGTGCCTTTAAATTTGAAAATATGTGGTTGAAAGCTGAGTGTTTTGTTGATAGAGTTAAGCAATGGTGGGATGGATACAGTTTTGCGGGCTCTCCAAGTTTCATCTTGGCGCAAAAATTGAAGGCTCTAAAAGCAGACTTAAAAAAGTGGAATAGGGAGGAGTTTGGTGATTTGGATTTTAGAAAGAAGAACATGCTGACTGAGCTGATGGGTTTAGATGTGAGAGTGGAGTTAGTGGGTCTTTCAAATGAGGAATAGATTCGTCGCCTTCAACTCAAAAGAGACATAGAACAGTTGGCTTCTCTTAAGGAGACTTCCTGGAGGCAAAAGTCTTGGGCCTTGTTTGTGAAAGAGGGCAATAATAATACTCGGTTTTTTCATATATTAGCAAACTCTCATAAAAATGCTAATCAAATTAAAAGGATTGAGGTGGATGGTGTTCTTTATGAGGATGAGTCTGATGTGCGCTCTCAAATATTTCTTTTTTATCAAGGGTTGTATAAGGAAACTGAGGTGGGGCGTCCTACTATGGATGGGTTAGATTTTGCTTGTATTGAAAAGGATGAGCGGTTATCCTTAGAGAAGGAGTTCACGAAGGAGGAAGTCGTCCAGGTATTAAGGGAGATGGAGGGTGATAAAGCCCCTGGTCTTGATGGTTTCACCATGGCTTTCTTTCAAAAATGTTGAAGTGTTGTGTAAAAGGATGTCATGGATTTTTTGATAACTTTCATCGGCACTCTGTGTTTGAACGGTCTATGAATACTTCGTTTCTCGCTTTAATTCCTAAGAAGTGTAATGCCGTTAACATTAAGGACTTTCACCCCATCAGTTTGGTGGGTAATGTGTACAAGCTACTGTCCAAGGTGTTGGCTAATAGGTTGAGGGTGGTTTTGGATAATCTCATCTCTGAGACTCAAAATTCGTTTGTTGGCAGAAGGCAGATTCTAGATTCAGTGCTTATTGCAAATGAATGTCTGGATAGCAGGTTGAAGAGTAAAATACCGGGTGTGGTTTGCAAGCTGGATATTGAAAAAGCTTATAACTATGTGAACTGGGAGGCCTTGTTTTATTTGTTGGGCCAGATGGGCTTTGGGTTGAAATGGAGAGGGTGGATTAAGGCTTGCGTTTCGTCTGTCCATTTTTCAGTCCTGGTAAATTGATCCCCTAAAGGCTTTTTTGGAAACTTTTGTGGGTTGAGACAAGGGGACCCACTATCTCCGCTTTTGTTTCTTTTGATAATGGAGGTTTTAAGTAGACTCTTGAAGAAAACAGAGGAGAGTAATCTTATTCGGGGTTTTCATGTGGGAGCTGTGAACTCTGTTGGTGTGTGTATTTCCTATCTGTTATTTACTGATGACACTATCTTATTTTGTGATGCCTCTAGGGAACAATTGTTGTCCATAAGGTTGGTGTTGTCTTTTTTTCAAGCTTTTACGAGTTTGAAGGTCAATGTAGGGAAAAGTGAGATTGTCCCTGTTGGGGAGGTGAGTAATCTAGATGCTCTGGCTAATATTCTTCAATGTAGAGTGGGCAGTTTGCCTATGAAATATTTGGGGATGCCATTGGGAACTTCTTTTAAGACAGCCTCGATTTGGAATCCTATTTTGGAGAAAATGGAGAAGAAGCTATTTGGGTGGAAGCGCCTCTATTTATTTAAAAGTGGTAGGTTCATGTTACTAAAAAGTACTCTCTCAAGTCTCCCAACATACTTTTTATCTCTTTTTACTATTCCTAAAGCTGTGGTTGCTAGATTGGAAAGTATTCAGAGGAATTTCCTTTGGGGGTCTTCTGAAGGGAGTTTCAAATATCCTTTGGTGGCTTGGGAAAAGGTGTGTTTACCCGTTGAGATGGGTGGGTTGGGGATAAGAAGTGTGGTGCCTTTTAATCATGTTTTATTAGGGAAATGGCTGTGGAGATATGGTCATGAAGTTACCCATCTCTAGCGGCGAGTTATCTCCATTAAATATGATGAGGGTCAAGGGGGGTGGAGTACTAATGTTTGCAGGAGGACTCATGGGTGTGGCCTATGGAGAAGCATTAATGAAGGGTGGGAGAGCTTTTCTAAGCATTTGACTTTTGTAGTGGTTGAAGGCACTCGTATCCGCTTTTGGCATGATAGGTGGATTGGCGACAATACTCAATCTTACTACCATGCGATTCAGGGTGTTTCAAATTCTTTGTTTCCTTGGAAGGGTGTTTGGAAACCAAAGATTCCTCAGCACGTGGCATTCTTTTTGTGGATAGTTGCACATGGTCGGATCCTCACTTTGGATAATCTAACGCTTAAGAGTCACCCTTTGGCTAATAGGTGCTGTATATGTTACCGTGATGGGGAGTCAATAAACCACCTTCTTTTTCATTGTCCTGTTACCCATTCCCTATGGACTTTTATGCTCCAGGCCTTTGGTATTCATTGGGTTATGCCAGGATCAGTGGCAGGTTTGTTATCTTGTTGGCATCAGTGGCTTAGGAAGCATAATTCAGACATTTGGAACTTGGTTCCAGGGTGCTTAATGTGAATTGTATGGTTGGAACGAAATCGTTGATCCTTTGAGGACAAAGAGAAGATGTTGCATGAGTTAAAGGTTTTATGTCATCGTAGTCTTTTGGAGTGGTCTCGTTGTTGGGGTTTTACTGATTGTTCTTCTCTTTCTGAGTTTTTTGTCCTCCCTTATCTTAGTTTCCTGACTACCCTCTATTTGTTGTGTTGTTTGTTTCTTTTTTCTTGTTGTTCATCATCATGAACTTCTTGTATTTTTCATTTTTCTCTCATTTATAATAGTTTTCTAATTACCTATCATAAAAATGAATAAAGAAATGAATGGCGTTCGTGTCTATTTAATTATCAACCATATATTTGTTATAGCAATTAAGGTGATTTATAAATTTCAACCAGTTTGTTTTGTAACACCTCTCTTTTTTTTCTTTTTTTTTTTAGATACCAAATAGAATGACTTCTTTCTCAGAAGTAAAAAACCATGTACAAAGGTAAAGACCTGGGCACACAGCCCAGGCTAGTTCGTTAGCCATACAAATTATGAAGAAAAAACATACAAGGCTTCCCTCTAAACCAACAAAATAATGAAGACCCTTCTGCACCATAATCATGTTTGCTTGAGTGGTCGAGAGCATCTGATATGTCACCAACAATGCTAGAGCTACATCCAAAATGACTTTAGGTTGTGTATGAACTTTCTCAAAGTATGCTTTGTTTCTTGCATTTCAAATTGCCCAAGTCGTTATGGCCCATAGTTCCAGCTCCTTCTTTGTTTTGTAACACCTAATTTACTGTAATTAGTAAAAATCTTAACTCAAGAAGATTCAATGGAAAGTAGGAACACATTGATATCAATTTAGTTATTAAAAAAAATTCTCAAATGATGGCAATTATAAAACAACATTCTTCTCAATGAGGTTATAATCGGACATATCTATTGTAGAAGCAAGCATATATGATGTCTTGAAAATAAATTGATAGCCTTCTTCATGGACTTACAAGGTCCCAGATTTTTGGGTTTTACATGTTGCCAAAAAAATAAACATTCTTAAGGTATATTATAGAGACAAATCATTATGATCTTTTGTAATTCAGAATCACTTGGAAATGATTTTTTCTTTTTTACATTAAATTTAAAAATCATAGAATTATACATAGACAAATTGGATATTGTACTTCCATGCAGATATCTAACAATTTCACTAATACGAATTTGTAAAAAAAAAAATTAAAAAAAAAGGACAAAGTGTTATCATACAACCACAATTGAATTGAAGGAAAGTCAAATTAGCATGTTGTGTCTCAAGAGTCAAGATATCACATAATCATTTGGTATCTAAGAAATGTATAAATATTGGACTAATAGATGCATTCGTATCAATCTTTGTCAAAAAAACTATAAAGCATCTGGAATATGTAATAGAAAAATGTAGTTATAATACATTTGAAATCACCAACAATTATCATTTGAAATAATAGTACTGACTTTATAGTTTTTATTTATTTATATCGTGTAATATATGCATAGATGTCTAAAAATATGGTAAGAGAGTAAATCAAAAACTAAAATATGATGATGAAGCTCATTTGACAATCCCAACTCTTTTTTACAAATCAAATAGAAGCAACAAAATAAAAGGAAGCAAATTGCGTGATGCTAATGTTGCCTTCTTTATCCTTCTTTGGGTGTTTAGAACTTTTCTCTACACCTACACATCAATCATTATGATTAACCTATCACTGATTATAATTGGTCAAAAATCTAACAGCTCAAGAGGATTTAACCATATGCCAAAAGAGTAACTTTGGTTCCACCTACAGGTAGCTTTAATTTGTTTAACCCAATTGTAGTGTTTTTTTTAATATCCTAGAACCTTTGAAGAACACCGGCTAATCCAATAAGTTTTTCATATAATTTTAACCCAAAAACTCTAACAATGCTTGCAAATCAAGAGGCACAAAACCAAAGTCTTTTGAATTTAATTTATAGAACCAAAATCAGCAAAATTAAATCTTAAGACAAACCATGACAGAGCAAACAATAACAAAAGTAAATCTCAACACACAGTCCATTACATAACCAAAAAACTTAAATTAAACACGCATGATGACCCCTTTCAAAGTGCAATTTACATTTCACAGTTACAATTTAAAAATTTTAAGAAATTCTCACCCTAAAGTTAGGTACTATGTAATCAGAGATGATCATTAAAAAATAAAGCTTCATATGTCACACAACTATAAGCTACTACAAACGTATGTGATTGCAACTAATGAATTTTGACAATCGCCTCAAGTAGAAGTGAAATCGTAAAAAGATGCTAATACTAAATGCAATAAGAGAGCAATTAACTAACAACACAAATATACATCAAAATTGGATCTCACATCAAACATTCATTTTTAAATTGCTACACTTGCCATTTACATAGTATTTATTAAAAAAAATACTTAAACCTTGAATTAATACCCAGTCCGAACTAGATAGAAAATTCCTTTCAAAATAACCTCTGATTGAATCCCTTTTTAATGCCTGCCTCTCATGAATTCCCTCCCAAAGACTGGAGTTGATCAATGGATACTGCTCCACCCTTAGCCACTGGGCCTATTCCTATCTATTTTAGCCATTCAAATATTTTAGTTGACTGAAAACAAAGAAATTGTATTTGTAAAGAACCTGTGATTGGCTGTGAGTATCTTCAGAGGTAGATTTCTATGTAGTAGAAGATGAACGGTTTACTATGAGGCGACAATGTTTCAATCTCTTCTACCAAAAAACAATAATCCTAAACAAAATAAAATCCAACCCAAATACCCAAAACAAAATCAATTCTAACCCAAAGACCTTAGTTCAAACAAAATCTAACCCATATTCAATTTTTATTACCAAATTAAAAAAAAAAAAAATTACCAATAGCAGTTTAGGCAGTCTAATGTTGGTGAGCGATTGGCTTGCCTATGGATGATGGTCTAACACTCCTATGATTCCTCTCTCAATCTCTTTTTTCTGTTTCTTTATAGTTACCTACACTCATTTGCCTATTTTGTGACTAAATGATTCGGTTTCTTTTTATTTCTATACGGTGAAACAATGTCTTTCATTGAGTCATAAAGTTTAGCATTGGGCAAACAAAACAAAAACAAAAAATCCTTGAGCAAATATTCAAAATCCCACAATTTCACTTCATCTCTACAGAGAAATTGAATTATTTAAATCTATTAACGAAAATATTTAATAAAAATAGATCATAAGTATTTGCCTTAGGTGAATAAAAATTATATTATAACATAAAAAAGAATATTTACAAAATGGAAACATAAGAATAGAGTATTTTAGAAGACTACCTTTTGTGATCTACTCTCCACATCTTTGCAAAATCGAACCACCAAGTCAGAGTCCTGCAGCAGGAAAAAAATAAAATATAAAACCATCCAGATTTGAAAATCTATGAATTGCTTATTCAGATATATGTAAGACATTTGGACTTCATAGATCATTAGCTTTATATAAGGACATTACCTTCCTTTCATATATGCAATCAAAATACATGAACACACCAAGCAATAAGTTTTAATGGGTCTAAACTTTAAACAATGAAAAACCATTGAATGTTCAAATAGCGTATAAAACACTATGAACGTTTAGACCCTCAATTTCCAAATTATCAATTCAAGCTTATTATCAAACAATTAATGTGCGGAATATGAACATAAGCTTGATATAAAATTGATAAACAATCTAAACCAAATAAAATCACATTCACAGCAAAAATTAAATGGCAAAGATTAAGGGAAGAGAAATGCAAACACAAGGACAACACATAATGTGTTATCGAAGAGGAAACCGAAGCCCTCGGCGTAAAACCTCTCCGCTGCCCTCCAAGCGGTATATAATCCACTAAAGAATGTAGTTGGGATATATGAACAGCAGAAGACCCTCCAAGCCTAATCTACCTAGTGTGCCTAAGCCCTCCAAGCTCCTACTCCAACGAGGTTACACCAAACCTATTTCTTCTTTAGCTTACCAGATTCCGCTATAAACCATAGCATGAACCAATATGAAATTGGTCCCTTCTTAACTGCTTCCCAAACCACTAAACAACCTTCTCATAGATATGGGTATGGTGAGAAAAGGTTTTGGTAATGTACCTCTCAAGGATGTAACAATGGAGAGGGTGAGAGTAGAGGAATTTGAAGAGTCTCTATGTGAAGATTGGGGATGAGTCAATCTTGTTTTTCTCTAGGGTTTCTCTCTCAAAATTCTCTCTGGAAGCTCTCTACATTTTGTGGGTATAAGGGGTATATATACTAGGGTAAGAGAGGAATGCGAAGAGTCAGTTTTTCAAAAAAAAGTTGGCTGGCGGCTTGGCCTCGCAACTTGACTGAGCCGCAAGATCCAATCGCGAGTCCCTGCTTCTTTGCACAATCTTGAGCATTTCTTCACACTCTCTCACACATTACCCTTACATGATTTCCACCTAAATACAGGGTTTCTAATTGCTAAAATACAAGCAAATTTGGCACGGAATAAAGCCAACAAGATGGTTGATAAAATTCAACCTTACAACCATAAACAAACCTTTTTTTTTTCTCATTTGTCTCCTAAAGCGTTGCTGCCAAACGATGCAAACTTCCTCTTTCAAGGTTTGTAAGCCATAAAGAGCTTATCTACTGATTTAAATCCTGATTTGCCAATTGGGGATTTAAGGATGCTGACTGTGGCATCTAAGAGTGTGTAGGAAATGGAATCCCTAGAGCCAAAGGATGAATTCTGTTGCCTTGTGAGTGATTTTTGAGAAACCTGAAAGCACAATAACTCATTAGAACAAAATAAATAAATAAAAATAAACCCTAGTGAATGGGCAGAGATGAACAAAATAAAAATAAAAAGGTAGAGGAAAGTATCAAACCTTGGTGGTGGCGTTGATAAACATCAACGATTGAAGGAGCAGACGACAGCACGCGACAAAGAAAAAATGAGCAGCGAGCAATCTGACAATTTGTATGAATTTCAAGTAATATAATTTATTCAGCAATCTAACAACTTTGATTAGCTAAGTTTGATTATACTTTTAGCAATATATAAAAGTATATCCAATCATTCAGCAATTTTGTAAATTATCAAATAAATTTAAATTGATTGAGAATGGTTTAGAATAATGTTATACTGTGATGCTATAGTTCATAATATAATATATTAAAATTGATAAGATGTTTATGGTTATTGTAAATCAAATAGAAGAATCTCAGGAAGAATTGAAATCAAATAGAAGAATACCAGGAAACCAAAAATCCAATAAAAATAGCATAACCAAAAAAAGGGAAAAAAGAAAATCCAAACCAATGTAAAATGAAGATGAGAAAAACACTATATATCAACTGAAACAAACCCAAAATTAAAACCAAATAGAAGAATCCCAAGCAACCAAAAATCCAATAAAAATTGCATACAAGAAAAGGGAAAAAGAAAATCTAATAACAAAATTGTCATGGTTCTTCTTTGCCACAGATTTGACAACAAAGGAAGAAGAAGAAAACGTGGAAATCTTCAAAGCAAAAAAAACAAAAACAAAAAAACACTTAAATCCAGAGCAACCCACAACCACAAACCAACAAAATTCCAAGAAAACAAAAACAAAAAAACTTAAATTCAGAGCAACCCACAACCACAGACTAACAAAATTCCATAAACAATTGAAGCGAATAGAGAGAGAAAAATATATCATGGAATAAATATATATTAAAAAAAGGTCATATTAATAGAATTAAAAAAAAAAAAAAAGTTGATTCAACATAATGTAACATATAAAAAATTAAAAATCAAAAAATATTTAAAAAAAAAAAAGAAAGAAAGAGAATGTGGTTGATAGCTATAAGGAATTTTGATATAAATATATATTTATATATTTTAAATATCATCAATGTAGAAATTATCAAATTAATGAAGATATATACTATTTTTTGGAATAGATAGAAATTATCAAATTATTGGAGATATATACTATTTCTTGGGATAGATTTGTATTAATCACATCTTGAAGAATTTTGGATTGTGCTTATCACTTAATAATCAAGTTTTGTAGCTTGATATTTTGATAAAATAATATTAATTTAATAATATTAAAATTTTGAAAATTTAGATGATAAATATTATTTAAATTAAATTTTTGTGTGTTAAATATTATCCCCTAATTTAAGAAATATATCCTAACAAATAAAAAAATAATGTTAATTAGATGATAAATGTTATCTAAATTAAATTTTTGTATGTTAAATATTATCCCTTAATTTAAGAAATATATCCTAAAAAATAAAAAAATAATGTTAATCTAATTTTATTTAATGATAAGAATGAATTAGAGTCTTGGTAGTATACTATTCACTTTTAGTTCTTTAAAAGTCTAAAATTTTAATAAAATTTCTACTATTTGGTGAAACCACGTGGCGCAACCACGGCATTTAAGCCCAACTTTTATTATATATAATATGATACATACATACATATATATATATATATATATATATATATAGATAATGAATATATAATGGAAAGGTAGTTAAAACAAATATATATATACATATACACACACACCTTTACTCCTTCCCAAAGATACTCAAAGTTGCTATAGTGCATGGTAAGTTCAACAAGCTCCTATGGTTGGAAACTTGATGGCAAACATTTTTATTAACGTCTATTAGGGTATGTGGGCCTTAGGCCCACCTTGTTTACTTGTATAACATACTTACTTGTACTACACACTCTGCCTCCTATATAAAGGCACTCATGTATATCCTATTATTTGAGAAATATAATACAATTATGGTGTAAATGCATTTGTAGTCCCTACATTTTGAATTTTTTCCATTTTGGTCTCTACATTTTAATTTTACCACTTTTAGTCCCTAAACTAATTAACGCGTGTTATTTTTGTCATTTCCGTTAGTCAACTAACGAAAATAGCTAAGGTGGCTACCGAAGGAATTAAAATATTATAAAAATGCCACATCACCCATGACACATCAGCATATAGATTTAAAAAATTAATTTATTAATTTTAACTAAATAATAAAAATAAAAACAGAATTAAAAACTAAAATTCACATGAATTAAGATTGTTCTTCATGTTCTTCAGATTGTTCTCATATTCTTCCCAAATCAAACCAAGTAACCAAGAACTCAAACCCATCACAAGAACACAAACCTAGCAACCCAAGAACTCAAACCCAGATCACTAGGACATAAATGAAAACAAGAAGAAAAAACTCAAATTCAACATCTCAGAGATCATCAAACCCAGCACACTATTCTCTCATCTCAACCAACCCAAACAAAAATTTATCATTAGATCTTTTAGTTTTAAGTGTATTTACTTTTCTTTTAGTGAGTTAGTCAAAAGTATCAAACGATTTTTATTTTTATTTTTTATTATCAGACCTTTTTAAACCATGATCTGATTTTAGAGAGAGCTTTACCAAAAAAAAAAAAAGAGCTTAGAGAGAGAGAGAGAGAGAATGAGATGAGGCCGGCGATTTGGAGCAGATTTAGAGGAAGGGGGCCAGCGGTGGTTTAGAGAGAATGGAACTCGATCTAGGCCTTCATCCCAGTCTTGGCCACAATGGAGCTCGCCAATCTCGGCCACCGTCTTGGCGTGGGTTTGTTGACTGATCAGTGGGTTTGGTGACTTTTTCGATGGTAGTGGTGGTCATGTTTTGCAATTTTTATGGGTTTTTGAGCTGAAGTTCATGTTATGAAGAAATGTTTTTGATCAACGAGGTGGTGGTGGCTTGACTGTGTCAATCATTGGTGGTGGGATCTAGGTTTAATTATGCTTGATTTTGTTGATCTCGGTTTGTTGTGATTGGTTTCTTGATCTGGGTTTAATTTGGGTTGGTTTGTTAACTGGGTTTATGGGTTTGATCTGCTGAGAATTTGGTGTTGATTGTGTTAGAATTTGGGGAAGAACATTGTTACAACATATGTGATTCACTTGTTAGGAACATATGTCACTATTGTATGTAATTGGCTAATTCTTTGACAAAACGCACTTTACTTGTATTTTGGTAGATTTAGGATGTGTTTAATACTTCAAGAAATTGTGTTTCAAGATCAAGTGTTGAAGCCATGCAAGTTTATCCAAGATTCAAGTTGAAAAGTGCAAGTTCATTAAAGCTCGACAGCTAGCTCGATGGCTAGTATCTATCAAGCTTGAATAGCTGTTCCAGCCTCGTGGTTCGACAACTACTCAATAGCAGCTTGACAGACAGGCATATGTCGAGGTTTATGAAAAATAGAATTTCAGTTCTGTTTTGACTCTAATATGTGATTATGTATTTGGGCTTTCTTTTCTCACAACCCTAGACATATAAAATGATTATTTTAAGGGCCGTCAAAGGTGACATAAGTTGCACAAGTGTTGAGCAAAGTTTGTTCAAGCAAATTGTGACCGGAGACAGAATTTGCCCTAGTTCATCATTCTTGTGAAGAAGTTGCTGTGTTTGTGCACCGTAGGGTTTTGTGACCAAGCATCTTCTTGATCTTCATTTTCGGGATGAACTGAAGAACTTTGCAGCCAACAACCTTCTCTAGTTGGTGATTGAAGTCGCATACTGGGATCCGCGCAATTGGGTAGTCACGTACTGGGAGCCATGCATCAAAAGGAGAAATTGTCACTATAGAACAAGTCCAATCAGGTATTGGGGTAAGGGTTCAACTGTAGGTTGGTATAAGGTATTTGGATTCCTTTACTTGTAACCGCTTGTTGTGATAATATTGGAATTTCGGGAATAGTTACCTTAAAATCACCTAGTGGGGTTTTTGCTGTGTTAGTTTTCCCCATTCATAAACAAATCATTGTGTCAATTTAATTTCCGCTGTACTTAGTTTAATTGGTGATTTGTTTGTGCTACCACGTGTTTGCTTGTTAATTTGATTAATTAATAAATTTGGCTAATTAATCAATTAATTCATCACAAGGGGTCAATACGTTTTTGGCCTATCAAGTGGTATTAGATCATGCACACACTGATTAAGTTTTAATCTTTCTTTTGTTGAACCATTAACCCCTGTTTGTCATGGATAAAGGACAGTCTTTAATCATACCTCCTTTATTTGATGGCACTAACTATGCATACTAGAAAGTACGCATGAGAACTTTCTTGCAGTGTCTAGATGAGAAGGTTTGACAAGCTGTTGAGATAGGCTGGACCAAGCCAAAGGAAGCACCAGCCAATTGGGATGAAGCCAAGATCAAGGCAGCAAACTTCAACAGCAAGGCGTTGAATGCTTTGTTCAGTGCAGTCACTAATGAGGAATTCAAAAAGATATCCTCCACTGAAATTGCAAAGGAAGCATGGACCATCTTTCAGACAACCTATGAAGGAACTAAGGCTATCAAGGATTCAAAGCTTTAGAGGCTCACTACAAGCTTCGAAGAGATTAAGATGGAGGAGGATAAGTCATTCGATGAGTTCTATGCCAAGCTCAAGGACATAGTGAACTCAGCTTTCAATTTTGGGGAAACCATTCCTGAACCCAAGATTGTGAGAAAGGTGCTCAGATCTCTACCTAAGAGATTCCATGCCATGATTATGGAGATTGAGGAATCAAAGGACATTGACAAGATTCCTCTGACAGAGCTGGTTGGTAATCTGCAAACTTACAAGCTAGGGTTAATGAGGATTGGTAAGTTGGGTAAGAGTAAGAGCATGGCCTTGAAGGCCAAGAGCAGTGACACAGATGAGTCTTCAGATGATGAAGATTCTAAGATGAAGTCTTACATCACCAGGCAATTCAAGAAGTTCATGAAGAATTCCAATGGGAAAGGCTTCGACAAGGACCGTAGGCAATCTAGTTCTTCTCAGTTCAAGAGTCAAGACAAAGGGAAGAAGGATGCTAGGGATGGCGGTCAGTACACTGTTCCCGCAAGACCTAAGTGCTTTGGGTGTTAAGGCTTCGGTCACATGAAATAGGAGTGTCCTACATATCTCAAGAGTTTTAGGAAGAGCAAGGCACTTGCTGCTAGTTTGAGCGATACCGAGCCTGAGGATGATTCTGACAATAAGGATGATGGAATCTTGAATGCCTTCACTACCATTGTCAATCCTACCGAGGGGATTGTTGAAGATGTGGATGAAGAAAAGGAATTGGTGATGTCCAAGTTTGAGAAGATGGATGATCACGATGATATCCATACAACCTTTGAGAAATTATACAAGCTTTCTAAGAAACATGAGAAACTTTATAGGCTGGCCATCAAAAAGCTCAGTGATATGGAACTTGATCATGAAGAGTTTTCCATAAAGTTTGATGAAGCTAATCAGACTATTGGAGCATTGAGGTTTGAAAATAATTTCTTGGTTGAGAAGACCAAGAAGCTTGAAGTAGAGTTGTTTCAAGTCAGAGCTTATTTGGAGAGGACTTCAAGTACAAAGCTTAATGAGATGCTTAGTCATCAAAAATCTGCTTCTAATCGAACAGGTTTAGGGTATGATTTCTCTTCTTCTAATACTGCTTCTACTAACACAACTATTTTTGTTCCTCCTAGTAATAATGTTGAAATTGAGAACAATGAAGTTAAAACTGATTTAGCTAGTGAAAACACAGACAAAGGTAAATTTATCTTAGGACTACCCCCTAACCAAGATAAGAAGGAAGCTAAAAACCCTAGGTCTAAGAAGGCTAACTCTAAAAAGTCTAAACAAAAGAAGCAACATCTCTATTATCATTGTGGAGTTACCGGTCATACTCGACCAAATTGCTATAAGTGGTTAGCCACTCAACAGAGTAATGGCATGATAGCATCTGGAAGCCAGAATCAGTTTCAATCCTCTCTTGCTCCCCTTGGAGATCTTCTCAAAGCCTTCATGTTCCTTTCAAACTTGAACGGTTCCAATTCTTCCCCCTCATCGCCGATTCAAAGGTTTAATCAAAGGAAAAGTTCTTCCAAGGTGTGGAAGGAAAAGGGTTCCAAGTGATTCTATCACTTTCTTCTCTCTCTCTTTGTGTTTTTGTTTTTGCATAACTTGTGTGTTTTGCTTTTATTTTGAGTTAGTCTAGTTTTTATTCTTTGTTTTGTTTAATATGTTTTTGTTTGTTTTCAATTTTGTTTATTTATTTTTTTGATATAAAAATTATAAAAAAAATTGAAAAATCAGAAAAATACAAAAACAGTGTGTGTTTTGTGTACATTGGTACTTGTGTACTTTGGATGACCATTGAAACAAAGTTTCTAAACTTTGTATCTCTTGTAGCTTAGATGAGTATCTCCATGTAAAACTAAGCAAGTGAGCTTTGTGACTTATTTTGTGATGAGTAAGATTAAGCAATCTCTTGTACTTAACACTCGTATCACTCTTTTTAACGGGAAGGACTAGAAAATCCTAAGAGAAAGGCATAAATAACCATCTCACCACTGTTGCCCGCCAATCATGAAATGACATCTGTATGCTTCAGTATAGCAAAAGTGCAATTTCAATGACATTTGTGTGCCTCGGCATAGCAAAATTGGAATGTCAAATGCTTAAAATAATTGGGTATTTCTTTTCTATCTATTATATGCCCATGCATGATTTGCTTCAAAAAGAAAAAAAAATATGCAAAGAAAAATAAAAAGAAAAAAAAGATCAAAATGCTTTAAATATGATTGCAAGCGTGTATTTTAGGAGATGTGAGAGTTATAGGATGTACCTCGAAGGTGATAGTCCCCATCAAACAGTTATGATTGTGTGTGAGTTAAAGTGATTTTCTCATATCTCAAATCATCATAACATGTATACACTTATACAATCTTGCGATGTTTTTCACACACAACACGTAATATGCTTTGCTACTCCTGATACATGTGCAGGTATAATGTGATTTGGCCATCACAAGGTTTACATGTGTTAATGTATGCTCACTAAACTATCTTAACTTGTTTTTGAAATATAAAATTAGTTAGACTTATTTAGTGTGTGTGTATGTGTATGTGTTTTTGGGATCTATGTGCTTAAAATTGTTGTTGAGATATGATTTTAAGAACTTAAAATGTTGTTTGGATCCTTGGTTGAGTTGCATGCATGTTTACATTCATATCTATGTTTTTCCCTTCTTGAAAAACTGTTTTTAAGCAATCTCGATAGCTTCTCGACACCTGGCTATCTATCAAGCTTTTCAACTTCCTCTTATCGCAATCTCGATAGCTTCTCGACAGCTAGGTGGATCGATTGAGATTTCTTCTGGATCCTCGATAGCTTCTTGACAGCTGGTAGATCGATCGAGCTTTCTTTTAGCCTTTTGTTGATTTGTCCCTCGACAGATCCTCGACAACTGCATCTGTCGACGCCTTTTTTGCTCGACACCTGGCTCGATAGATGTCTTGACACCTCTCAACACCTTTATCTGTCGAGATTTACTGACCTTCTATATAAAAGTCCAACACAATCCGGTTCTCACTTTTTTCGATCTCTCTCTCGACAGAACCGTCCTTTCACCTCCCTAAACTCTCTCTCTCTCTCTCACTCCAAACCTCATTCCCAAGTGTTTTTCAAGCTTTTTCAAGTTTTTCTCTTCACTTGGTAAGTTTCTTATCTCTCATTTACATGCATTTCATGTTTTGAAACCTAGGTTTTGGGGTTTTTGGAAAATTTTGGGGTTTTTCAAAATTGATAAGTTTTTGCTAAAATTTTGGGATGGGTTTTTGCTTAAATGAGTTTAAAATCTCATACATTGCATCACATAAGCATTATAATAGTATTATTATGCATTTAGATGTGTTCAAATTAATTGTGTGCTGGTAGGATTGGATTGGACTGAGCCCATGATGCCTTTTATATTGCATGTCACATGTTCATGCATTTCTCATGCATACGTACTCTCTTTTCAATATATTTTGATATATTTGAACTGCTTGGGACTTTTCTGATTGGCTTTCTCTCTCTATCTCCCTCTCTTTTCATTTACGTTAGTCGTGTCTATGGCACCTAAACGTAAGTCTACTCCATCCCATAACCCTTTTCGTTCTAAGGTATCCACTTCCTCTAATCCTACTCCTTCACATATTTGGTTCCATGATGAGGATGCCCGTAAGGCCTTCTCGGAGAACTTCTCTCGGCGAGGCATTCATTCTGAATGCCGAATCATTTTGGTAGACTTTGCTGACACTGACCTACCCAATGTCATTCACAGTCGGGGTTGGGAGTCATTGTGTGACGTCCTGGTCACATGTCCATCCGTGCTGATCCAAGAGTTTTACTCCAACATGCATGGATTAGATTTTTCAGTACCTTTCTTTCATACTCGCATTCGAGGTATGCGCATTGCTGTCACACCGCAACTTGTTATGGATGTGCTCTGTGTCCCTAGGGTAGAGTTTCTTGACTACCCTAGTTGTGAGCATCTGAGGACAATGTCCAAAGATAAGCTCAAATCTGCTTTTTGTGAGCACCCTTCTGATTGGGGTGAGCGTCAGTTCACTTACTATTCGGACTTTGCAAAGGGTCCTTAGTTTTTGAACATGGTTATGACATTCGTTATTCACCCTCTTTCTCACTATAACTCTATCACAGAGCCTTGTGCTTGATTTTTGTTGTCCCTTCTTGGGCATCTTACCATAGATTTTTCTTCTCACTTTATTCTGTCTATTCTAGATGTCTATAGGGATTCGGTGTCCTGTGATAAACTCATCTTTCCTTGAGCTATCACGAGGATCTTACGCCATTTTTCTATTCTCTTTCCAGCATCCAACCATTTCACTTTCGTGTGTGCCATAGACTACACTATCGTTAAACGTAGTGAGGCGCAGTTTAGGTCGAGGCAGTCTAGGTTAGCAGCTCCTCCCTCCCGTTCGACTCCATCTCGATCTGCTCTATCCACATCCATTCCCTCCTTTTCTACGAGTGATGTGTCACTCGGAGACATCATGGCGCAGCCTCAGCGCATGGATGCTAGCCTTGATACACTCTCTACAAAGCTATATCAGGTGAATGTTTGTGTTGGCCGTATTGCAAGGCGATAGGCGGTTTTGGGTGGCTTCGCTCCTGAGGCTTTTCCTCCACCTCCTCTAATGGCTTCTAATTTTGAGGCTGAGGATGATGATGATGGTAATAACGATGATGCTTCTGATGATGATAGAGATGCTAGCTCTACCGATGAGATGTCTACTTGACACTCTTACCCTTTGTCACTCGTGACAAAAAGGGGAAGTAGTTTTGGATATGAGAGTAGTCATGCATAGGAGGAGAGTTGGTATAGGACATTTTTGTTAGGAGGAGTGTTGATATCTGAGGGATGTAGTGAGGATTGCATGTATCTTTTTCTTTTTCTCTACTTTAGATACATTTATTCTTGTACATGGGTCTTGTGACCATTATTGACATACATTGTACTTATCTTCTTTATATATATTGATGTATGTTTCCTTCACCTACCCTTACATGTGTTGTTTCTTTTCTCTCTTTATGCACATGCTTCTTATTACTTGTATGCAATATATTATTTTTGTTTCACACAAAGATGTTTTGATGAGTTTTGTTTAAAATGTTTTAGAAATACAGGTTGTCAAAGTCTACTTGCCATAAACTCTCTTCTTGCAAAAATTTTCAAGAGTTTGTGTTATGATAGATTTTATTGTATTTAACAAGTGAATATGAGTTGAGTGATTTATGACTTCTCTCATATGTTCGTTTGTTTATTATGGTTTTGTCACAGATTGTTAAAGGGGAAGATTGTTAGAACATATGTGATTCACTTGTTAGGAATATATGTCACTATTGTATGTAATTGGCTAATCCTTTGACAAAACACACTTTACTTGTATTTGGGTAGATTTAGTATGTGTTTAATACTTCAAGAAACTGTGTTTCAAGATCAAGTGTTGAAGCCATGCAAGTTTGTCAAAGATTCAAGCTAAAAAGTGCAAGTTCATTAAAACTCGACAGCTAGCTCGATGGCTAGTATCTATTGAGCTTGAAGAGCTGTTCCAGCCCCGTGGCTTGACAACTACTCGACAACAACTCGATAGGCAAGCATCTATCAAGGTTTATGGAAAACAGAATTTTTGTTCTATTTTGACTCTAATCCGTAATTATGTGTTTGAGATTTCTTTTCTCATAACCCTAGACATATAAAAGGATTATTTTAAGGGTTGTCAAAGGTGACACAAGTTGCACAAGTGTTAAACAAAGTTTGTTCAAGCAAATTGTGATCGGAGACAGAATTTGCCCTAGTTCATCGTTCTTGTGAAGAAGTTGCTATGTTTGTGCACCGTAGGGTTTTGTGACCAAGCATCTTCTTGATCTTCATCGTTGGGATGAACTGATGAACTGAAGAACTTTGCAGCCAACAACCTTCTCTAGTTGGTGATTGAAGTCGTGTACTGGGATCCGCGCAATTGGTTAGTCATGTACTAGGAGCCGTGCATCAAAAGGAGAAATTGTCACTATAGAACCAGTCCAATCGAGTATTAGAGTAAAGGTTCAACTGTAGGTTGGTATAAGATACTGGGATTCCTTTACTTATAATCGCTTGTTGTGATAATAGTGGAATTTTGGGAATGGTGACCTTAAAATCACTCGGTGAGGTTTTTGCCGTGTTGGTTTTCCCCATTCATAAACAAATCACCGTGTCAATTTAATTTCCGCTGCACTTAGTTTAATTGGTGATTTGTTTGTGCTACCACGCGTTTGCATGTTAATTTGATTAATTAATAAACTTGGCTAATTAATCAATTAATTCATCACAAGCGGTCAATACGTTTTTGGCCTATCAAACATGAAGAATTCGATGATCTTGATTTGTGGTAGATCTGATGGTGCTAGGTTTGATGATCTCTGAGGTCTTGAATTTGGGTTTTTTTCTTCTTGTTTTCATTTATGTCCTAGTGATCTGGGTTTGAGTTCTTGGGTTGCTGGGATTGTGTTCTTGTGATGGGTTTGAGTTCTTGGTTGCTTAGTTTGATTTGGGAAGAATATGAAGAACAAGTTGTAAAATGAAG
Source organism: Quercus robur (assembly GCF_932294415.1). Classification (NCBI taxonomy): domain Eukaryota; kingdom Viridiplantae; phylum Streptophyta; class Magnoliopsida; order Fagales; family Fagaceae; genus Quercus; species Quercus robur. Next base: position 14,804,924 of record NC_065537.1, read on the forward strand.
AACAATTTGAAGAACATGAAAAACAATCTTAATTCATGTGAATTCTAGTTTTTAATTCTATTTTTATTTTTATTATTTAGTTAAAATTAATAAATTAATTTTTTGAATTTATATGCTGATGTATCATGGGTGATGTTGCATTTCTATAATATTTTAATTCCTTCGGCAGCCACCTCAGCTATTTTCGTTGATTGACTGACGGAAAAGACGAAAATAACACGCGTTAATTGGTTTAGGGACTAAAAGTGGTAAGATTAAAATGTAGGGACCAAAATGAAAAAAAGTCAAATGTAGGAACTAAAAGTGCATTTACGCCTACAATCATTTAGTATTTCTAACATGGTATCAGAGCCACTGCTCTGAGCTTTTCTTAGCAGTTTTGTTATCATTGGTGTTACTCCATTCTTAACATCGCTTTCGCCATCACAGAAGTCACCGCAGCCTCTCACTGTTGAACCTCCAATGTCTTCCAGCCGTCGCCCTTAGGTTCCGGACGTGCAGCTGCCGCTGTTGAGGAGTTTCACATCGCAAAGACCACTACTCTTTGCATCACTGCCGTGAATATTACTTCGATTAATCTTCTGCAGGTACCACTGAGATTGCCTTGTGCCAATCTACACAATTGTGGAAGCCTTAAAGCCATAGAGACCGCACGCACCCCCAAGCACCGCTCAAAAGTTTTGCACCGCAAATCATGTGCCCCATGCGCCTCCACACGCCACTTCACTTTTGGGTTGTATCTCCATGTGCTCCCACGTGCTCGTCTTCAGGTCACACACCCTCACGCGCCTTCACGCACCTCAACACTCCTGCTAATGTCATTTTGCCATGACAACCCTAGTTGCATCATCACTGATGTCACTTGCTTGCATCAACCGCTGATGTCATCATTTGACTTTTGGTAGTGGATCGTTGACTTTTTCCCAAAGTTGACTTTTTGCAATCTAGGTGCTCCTTACCTAGTTTTTTGCGTAGATTTCATTTTTGCAGTCCTTTTTTTGCATATTTTGCTTCTAAATGAAGAATAAGGACAAGTCTTCATCCTTTTGCAACAATCGTCCCGGACAATCCAACAAACGTTTTTGCAATTTTTACAAACGTTTTAGCCATAATAGTGAGACTTGCTATCAACAAAACAAATTAGCTGTTTCCATTTTTGGTGCTATGGTTGCTAACATTGAGAGTGTCCAACCCATGGTTCCTGTCTCTGCACAATTTAAGTCTTCTGGATCAACTTTCACCATTTCCAAAGATGACCTTATAAACATCATCGCTAATGTCATTCGTATAGTTGGTAATGCATCTTATTCCTCTTCTCTCTCAGTTTTATCTGGCATGTCTCCTACCAAAGCTTATGAGTTCTGCTTGTTGCAATCACATGACACTTCACTCGTCCTTATTTTTTGACCTTAAACCTGCACCACACCCTCTTAATATTCGCACAGCAAATGGTTCCACAATGTTTGGTCATAATATAGGTTCCGTTTCAACCTCCAACCTCTCGGTTCCTAGGGTTTTTTTAATGTTCTTAACCTTTCTTACAATTTATTTTCTGTGTGACAATTAGTTGAGTTGGGTTATCGCATTATATTTGATTATTCTGGGTGTATTGTGCAGGATCTGAGGTCGAGACAAGAGTTGGGACTGGTCCCAGAGTTAGGCGTATGTTTACCGTGGACAACCTTCGTCTTCCACTTATTGCTCCTGTTTCTATTGCTGCAGCTGCTGTAGTTTCTTCTATTCCTTCCCTTGCACTTTGGCATGCCCGACTTGGTCATGCATCTTCCTCTTGGGTACAACACTTGGCTTCTAGAGGTTTGTTAGGTTCAGTGTCCACATAAAATTTTGATTGTGTTTCATGTTAGTTAGGAAAACAACCAGCTTTGTCTTTCAATACTAGTGAATTCATGTCCACTGATATCTTTGACCTAATTCATTTTGATGTTTATGGGCCTTCCTCTGTCTCTAGTATTGATAGATTTTGATATTTTGTTGTCTTTGTTGATGATTATTCACGCTATAGCTGGATTTTCCATATGAAACATCATTTTGAATTATTTCAAGTATATTCTAATTTTGCAAAAATGGTTGAAACTCAATTTTCCAAATGTATCAAAATTTTTTGATTTGATAATGCTCTTGAGTACACTCAATATGATTTCCAAGCTATTTTGCATTCTTATGGCATTGTTCATCAACTAACTTGTCTAGGTACCTCTAAGCAAAATGGTAGAGCCAAACGAAAATTTCGTCATATTCTTGACACTATTCATGCTCTCCTTCTTTTTACCAAAGTTTCTGCTTCTTTTTGGGGCGAAGCTGCACTTCATGTTGTTTATGCTATTAATCGCATTCTTAGTCTTGTCATCCAAAATCAAACTCCATATGAGCACCTTTTATGGTCACCTCCAGATTATCAATACCTTCGCTCCTTCGGTTCTGCCTGTTTCGTTATTCTTCAACCACATAAGCATAACAAACTTGAGCCTCGATCAAGGTTTTGTTGTTTTCTTGGCTATGGTGAAACTCAAAAGGGGTATTGATATTATGATCCTATCTCTCATCGTCTTCGTATCTCCTGCAAAATTGTCTTTTGGGAACATATCTCCTTTGTTAAGCTCTCTCACTTCTATGCCTCCATATCTTCCTCCTTTGTCTTAGATCTTTTTTTAGATGAGGCACATATTCCTTCTGTAACTACTCCTAATCCTCGTGTAGTTGCTCTTGATTCTCCTATAGACTTCTCTGTCGAACCACTAGATATATTTGATCCTTTTCCTAGTTCACTCTTTAATGAATAGGTGGAAGATGAACAAGTCGAATGCGAGCTACCCAACCCTAAGCTTGGGTCCCCTGCTCCTGCTCCGCCTGAAGATCTTGCACAAGACATTCCACCTCGTCACTCAACTCTGGTAAGATCCATTCCTACACATTTACTTGACTATCATTGTTACACTGCCCTTGCTACACTACACGAGCCTCACACCTATCGGGAGGCTTCCACTGACCCTTTATGGCAGATTGCAATGAAAGAGGAACTTGATGCATTATCTAAAAACCATACTTAGGATTTGGTGACTCTCCCCCGGAGGAAATCTGTGGTTGGTTGTAAGTAGATCTACAAGATTAAGACTCGTTTTGATGGGTCCATTGAGCGCTACAAAGCTCGTATTGTTGCGAAAGGTTTTACACAGGACTATGGGATTGATTATGAAGAGACCATTGCTCCGGTTGCTCGTATCTCATCTGTTCGCGCCCTCTTAGCTGTTGTCGCTACTAGTAAATGGGACATTTTTTAGATGGATGTCAAAATGCATTCCTACATGCGCCACTGCACATCTGGGTTTTATCTCCATGCACTCCAATGTGTGACGTCTTTAGGTCACATGCCCTTACATGCCTTCACGCACCTCAACACTCTTGCTGACGTCATTCTGCCATGTCAGCCCTAGTTGCGTCATCGCTGATGTCACTTGCTTGCATTAGCCGCTTACGTCATCGTTTGACTTCTGGTAGTGGACCATTGACTTTCAACTAGTTTAATCGTTGACTTTCAGTAGGGTTGACCAATGACTTTTCTCGGAGTTGACTTTTTCTAGTCTAGGTGCTCCTTACCTAGTTTTTCACGTAGATTTCATTTTTGAAGTCCATTTTTGCATATTTTGCTTCTAAATGAAGAATAAGGACAAGTCTTCTTCCTTTTGCAACAATTGTCGCCGACAATCCAACAAACGTTTTTGCAATTTTTGCAAACATTTTGGCCATAATATTAAGACTTGCTATCAACGTAACAAATCAGTTATTTCCATTTCTGGTGCTACATTTGCTAACACTGAGAGTGTCCAACCCATGGCTCCTGTCTCTGCACAATCTCAGTCTTCTGGATCTACTTTCACCATTTTTAGAGATAACCTTATAAACATCATCACTAATGTCATTCGTATAATTGGTAATGCATCTTATTCTTCTTCTCTCTCAGCTTTATCTGGCATGCCTCCTACCTTTTGGTTTATGAATTCTACTTGTTGCAATCACATGACACCTCACTCGTCCTTATTTTCTGACCTTAAACCTGCATTACACCCTCTTAATATTCGCACAACAAATGGTTCCACAATGTTTGGAAATAATATAGGTTCTGTTTCAACCTCCAACCTCTCGATTCCTAGGGTCTTTAATGTTCCTAACCTTTCTTACAATTTATTTTCTGTGGGACAATTAGTTGAGTTGGGTTATCGCATTATATTTGATTATTCTAGGTGTATTGTGCAGGATTTGAGGTTGGGACAACAGCTTAGGACCGATCCCAAAGTTGGGCGTATGTTTCCAGTAGACAACCTTCGCCTTCCACTTATTGCTCCTGTTTCTATTGCTGCAGTTTCTTCTATTCCTTCCCTTGCACTTTGGCATGCCTGACTTGGTCACGCATCTTCCTCTCGGGTACAACACTTGGCTTCCAGAGGTTTGTTAGGTTCAGTGTCCACTAAAGATTTTGATTGTGTTTCATGTCAATTAGGAAAACAACCAGCTTTGCCTTTCACTACTAGTGAATCAATGTCCACTGATATCTTTGACCTAATTCATTCTGATGTCTAGGGGCCTTCCTCTGTCTCTAGTATGGGTGGATCTCGATATTTTGTTGTCTTTGTTGATGATTATTCCATTCCCGCTATAGCTGGATTTTTCGTATGAAACATCGTTCTGAATTATTGCAAGTATATTCTAATTTTGCAAAAATGGTTAAAACTCAATTTTCCTAACGTATCAAAATTTTTTGATTTGATAATGCTCTTGAGTGCACTCAATATACTTTCCAAGTTGTTTTGCATTCTTATGGCACTGTTCATTAACTAACTTGTCCAAGTACCTTTAAGCAAAATAGTAGAGCCTAACGAAAACTTTGTCATATTCTTGACACTGTCTGTGCTCTCCTTCTCTCTGCCAAAGTTCCTACTCCTTTTTGGGGCAAAGCTGCCCTTCATGTTGTTCATACTATTAATTGCATTCCCAGTCCTGTCATCCAAAATCAAACTCCATATGAGCTCCTTTTTAGGTCACCTCCAGATTATCATTACCTTTGCAACTTCGGTTTTGCCTGTTTTGTTCTTCTTCAGCCACATGAGCATAACAAACTTGAGTCTTAGTCAAGGCTTTGTTGTTTTCTTGGCTATGGCGAAACTCAAAAGGGGTATTGATGTTATGATCCAATCTCTCATCATCTTCGTATCTCCTACAATGTTACCTTTTGGGAACATCGCTCCTTTGTCGAGCTCTCTCACTTCCGTGCCTCTCTATCTCTCTCCTCTATCTTAGATCTTTTTTCAGATGAAGCACATATTTCTTTTGTGGTTTTTCCTAATCCTCCTGTAGTTGCTCTTGATTCTCCTATAGACTTCTCTGTGTTGGAAAAATACATGTTTGTATCGCATACAAAACATACGCAGCGGAAAATTAACGGATCTATTTTATTCGCAATTGATAGCATGTACTATGTAAGTTTTAGAATTTAAGAACAAGAAAGCGTACCTTGGTGTGGTGAAATTCAAAACAAAATATTAGAAGTACTTGTGAAAACTTTTAATCTTTACTCCAATTCTACATAATGCCCAAGAGTCTCTCAATCAATTTCCAAGAGGAGAATAAGAGAGTGTCCAATACTCACATACAAACCATTTCATTCCTTATATGATCTTAATGAAAGAACCTTATGAAAGTCTTAATGAAATTCTATATGTTTCTCTCCTTATATATAACTGATTATCTAATTGGGTTAACCTTTTAGGTCATTCCAATTGGGTTTTAGTGTGTGGCTTGGAGTGAGACCAAAAGGGAACAAATAAGACTCTAGCTCCAATGGACCTTGAGCTTTTCTATTAACTCTTGACAAGTCCAAAGTTACCATTAATTATATTCAATACCACTATATGAATATAATTGCACTCTAGGCCTTATTAATAAATTATATCCTAAGACTTTATTATACATGCAACCCCATCATTAAAATATTCATAGTAATCATGAATGTTGACTGTCACTTTGAAGATTACTACATCTTAATTCTTGAGTACCCAATTTAATCATTTATGTTATTCATCATATATTTATGAAATCTAATTTCATAAATGTATACTTTCGTAACTCCTTACTAAAGTGGTTGGGCCCAACACTCTGAATAACCAAACCCAATAAACTTATCTCAAGGGAATATTTTATGTCTCCGTTAAGAGATTATGAATTCCATCTTGAGAATATTTGTTCCATCAACATTAAATGTGTCTGCCCAACATACTGAGGTTTTAAACGTGACTTATAGATCTCACTCTTGATATATCAAAGTAACCTACACCTCATGATCAGGTTCATTATTCTCTTAGGATTTAGAGTTAATGTAAATAGAAGTTGTGAGATTTATTATTCATTTGACAATCGTTAAGAGAATAATAAATCTCACAGCTGTCCAATTCAATATGGCTTAACTCTTAAAACATATCAATAGATCAACTAGAAGTCTTCAGTTCCATGATCAAGACAAATCATCTTAGTTGATATGTTATAGTCTTCGTAGATGAAATGCCCAATTTCATCACTGAATATGAACTAAAATTCTGAGTTTACAAAAAATTTGTGATTTATATCTTTTGTGACTAAATCACATAAATCACATACTATGCATCTCATGGACTAAGATAATGTCACATTAGCTCATGTATAGATATTCTCATATAATCAAACAATTTAATTATTTACAACATGCCAATAAATTGGATTTTAGGGCATAAACCCCAACACTCTATCCAACCACCAGATATATTTGATCCTTTTCCTAGTTCACCCTTTAATGAATAGGTCGAAGACGAGCTACCCAACCCTGAGCTTGGGTCCCCTACTCTTGCTCCGCCTGAAGATCTTGCACAAAACATTCCACCTTGTCACTCAACTCGGGTAAGACCCATTCCTACACATTTACTTGACTATCATTGTTACACTGCCTTTGCTACACTGCACGAGCCTTACACCTATCATGAGGCTTCCACTAACCCTTTATTGTAGATTGCAATGAAAGAGGAACTTGATGCATTATGTAAAAACCATACTTGGGATTTGGTGACTCTCCCCCTTGGGAAATCTGTGGTTGGTTGTAAGTGGATCTACAAGATTAAGACTCGCTCTAATGGGTCCATTGAGTGCTACAAAACTCGTCTTGTTACGAAAGGTTTAACATAGGAGTATGGGATTGATTATGAAGAGACCTTTGCTCTGGTTGCTTGTTTCTCATCTGTTTGTGCCCTCTTAGCTATTGCTGCTGCCAGTAAATTAGACATTTTTTCAGATGGATGTCAAAAATGCATTCCTTAATGGGGATTTAAATGAAGAAGTTTATATGCGACCTCCTCCTGGTCTCTATGTTGAATCAAACAAGGTGTGTCACCTTCGACGTGCACTTTATGGCCTTAAACAAGCTCCACAAGCTTGGTTTGCTAAATTTAGCCCTACCATCTCTCGCTTGGGTTGCATGGCCAATCATTATGATTCTGCCTTATTTCTTCGTCGCACTAACAAAGGCACTATTTTACTTCTCTTGTATGTGGATGATATGACCATAACTAGTGATGTCCTCAATGGCATTCAAGAACTCAATGATTTTCTCAATCGTCAATTTAAGATGAAAGATCTTGGACTTCTTAGGTCTTGAAATCACTTATTCTATAGATAGACTTTATATTACTCAAGTCAAGTATGCCTCTGAACTCTTGTCTCAAGCTGGACTCACTGATAGCAAGACTATTGACACTCCAGTTGAGCTTAATGCACATCTGACTCCCTTAAGGGGAAACCATTGTCTAATCCATCTCATTACAGATGCTTGGTTGACAGCCTAGTTTATCTTGCTGTCACTCATTCAGACATTTCATATGCTATTCACCAGGTGAGTCAGTATTTGTCTACTCCACGATCGACTCAATATGTTGTTGTTCTATGCATTCTTCGATACCTAAAAGGCACTCTCTTTCGTGGGCTTTTTTACTCTGCTCAATCTCCTTTTGTTTTTTGTGCATTTTCTGATGCTGATTGAGTAAGAGATCCTACTGATCGCAAGTCCATCACTGGTTATTGCTTTCTTCTTGGTTCTTCTCTGATTTCTTGGCGAAGCAAGAAACAAACTCATGTGGCCCACTCTAGTACTGAAGCAGAATATTGTGCCCTTGCTGATACCACATCTGAGCTCCTTTGGCTACGATGGCTTCTCAAAGACTTAGGTGTGTCCACATCCTCTACTACTCCTCTTTATTGTGACAACTAGAGTATCATTCATATTGCTCACAATGATGTCTTCCTTGAATGGACTAAACACATCGAGATCAATTGTCATTTTATCCATTATCATCTTGTTTATGGTGCTCTCAAGCTAATCTCAGTCTCCTCTAAAGATCAACTTGCAAATATCTTCACCAAGTCACATCCTAAGGGACGCCTTCATACTTTGGTTGACAACCTCAACTTCGTCTCACATCCACCTTGAGTTTGAGGGGGGTTGTTAACATGTATTAGGGTATGTGGGCTTTAGGCCCATCTTGTTTACTTGTATAGCACACTTGTACTACACACTCTGCCTCCTATATAAAGGCACTCATGTATATTCTATTATTTGAGAAATACAATACAATCATTCAATATTTCTAACAATTTAAAAGAACAGTAGTCTCATGAAAGATACCTTAGCTCATTTGGGAAATGTCTTGGCTCATTAGGAACACAATTGAACTCATTCAGGAAGGACCAAAAAGTATGAATTTTCAGCAATCTAAGATTAGACATCTTTGAATAAGGTTTTGGAAATTCTTCATACAAAGTAGAAATCCTTTGAAAATAATGCGATGATAAAAGGATTTGCTCGAAGAATAGGCTACGCAACAAGATTATTAGCTGAATTTTGGGCCTTGAGAGATGGGCTACAAATTGCTATATAGTTGGGAATTAACTACTTAGAAGTAGAATTGGATGCCAAAACTGTTGTCCAGCTTTTACTTTCTAACACAAACCACATTGCAGCATATTCACCTCTCTTAAATGACTGCAGGTACCTTTTAAGCAAGTTTCGGCAAGTAACAGTTAGCCAAATTTTTAGAGAAGTGAACAGATGTGTAGATTGGCTTGCGAAGAGGGGATGCACAATGCCAATAGATTTTGAAAACTATAATGTACCCCCCACCCCAGAAATTGTAGCTTTTGAGAATGATGATGTGAATGGTCTGTATTTAAGGCGATGCGCCAATACTCTGCCTATTTTGGCTAGTTAGTTCTTAATGAATGACCTCTTAACCAAAAAAAAAAAAAAAAAAAGAGACAATTATGGCTTGAATTGCTTCTGTTGCCTAAAATTTCCCGAACAAATAATAATTTTATTTTTGCATTCCCCTCACCCAAAAGAAGTCCCCAAACAAACTTCAAAGTCATAATAGAAAATATTTGTGGCATTGTATTTTCATGGAAAAAAAATTGGTGTTTGGCTTTGCCTGTTAAGAAAATACAATTCATGGAGTTTTCCTTTCCCCTTATATAGCCAGAAAATTGCATTTTCACACTGTAATTTTTCATATCAACAATAATTTCAAAGATTTTACTAAACACTTAATTTTTTTTTTCAAAAACCACATTTTTAAAATATAACTGTTAAAATGTTATTTTTCAAAACACAGGTTTTCAAACTACTAATCCAAACTGACACTAAGAGTCCCACCAACAACAAATAGATCATTGTACAACATCATATTTTTAATTTTTTATTATTATTATTCTATTTAAAATTTATACATAAAACTAGAAAGGTCCTCTTCTACTTTTTGAAATTCAAGACCAAGAGGGGGAAAACTAGGAAATTACAAAATTACTTTTAAAGTTATGGAAAAAAGAAAATAAAGCCTATAGAATGAAGTTTTATATATATAGCCTTTTGTTCTAGGTAAGAGATGAACGATTGTTTGACTACATCGAGAAAGATGAATTCAATTTTGGACAAAATTTGTCTACAAACTTAGTTGTAGCTAATGGCTATAACTCGCATCAAAACAATTTATATGACTACATATTTTTAAAATCTAATCGTTTGATTGCATGTTTTTTCTTGTTCTTAACATGCATGTTTAAATTTTGTGGCAATTGGATATTATTTACTATTCGACCCATAAATATATTTTTAATGCATAATTTTAGATTACAAAAACTTGAAATTTAAACATTTGGTAGATAACCAAGTTATTGATCTTTGATCTTTTGAAAATTTTGTAAGCATGAAGGATAGAAAAAGAAAATATAATACAATGATAGATTTATCAACATTCACATCCAATAAAAAGATATTGAATGGAGTTGTTGTTGTAATGTTAGACATTGATTGAAACTACTACACAAACAACCTACATCAATTAAGTTGTTGTTGTAGTTTTAGACATTGATTGAATTTTCATGCGTTAAAAAGATTCACAAGTAGAAGAGTCCAATTAGGGTGGAGCTGCATGTAGTCACATGAGTAGGTTTATACTGTATGTAGCAATACTAGGATTGAGTGGTTATTCGAGATTGTCAAGGGTTGGTCTTGGGCCTCTTGGCATTAATGTCTCAAATCATTCCTTTACCTCTAACTGTTGTGGAGCTTAAAACATTGGCAGCGGTGAAGGCATTAGAGTTTGCTATTGATTTGGGATTGAGTACAATTATCCTAGAAGGAGATTCAGAGATCGTTATAAATGTGTTGAATTAAAACTCTCAATCTTTGGCGTCATTTGGTTTACTCATTCAAGATTTCAAGATTATCAAACTATTTTCATTGCATTAGTTTTACACATGTTTGTAAGGATGGAAATTGTGTAGCTCACAACTTAGCTAGACATGCATGTCATGTCACTGGTTGCGTGTAGTCACATGAGTAGGTTCATACTGTATGTAGCAATACTAGGATTGAGTGGTTATTCGAGATTGTCAAGGGCTGGTCTTGGGCCTCTTGGCATTACTGTCTCAAATCATTCCTTTACCACTAACTGTTGTGGAGCTTGAAACATTGGTAGTGGCGAAGGCATTAGAGTTTGCTATTGATTTGGGATTATGTACAGTTATCCTAGAAGGAGATTCGAAGATCATTATAAATGTGCTGAATTAAAACTCTCAATCTTTGGCGTTATTTGGTTTACTCATTCAAGATTTCAAGAATATTGCCACTATTTTCATTGCATTAGTTTTTCACATGTTTGTAAGGATGGAAATTGTGTAGCTCACAACCTAGCTAGACATGCACGTCATGTCACTGGTTTTTGAGTGTGGATAGAGGATGTCCCATCATACACCTTTTCTACTTATCAGGCATATTTGCCTATGTCGTAATAAAACTTTTAGTCTTGTTTCTCAAAAAAAAAGAAAAAAAAAAAAAGGATTGAGTTTTTACCGTAAAACTTTCATTCTACTCAGTAAACTCTTCCGTTTGGTGGTAATTGATAAACTCTAGTAGAGTTTCATTTAGTAACCACTATGTCTAGATTTATTTTCACTTACATTAATTTTATATTTGCAAAATGGTTGTGCCAATCTTAAACTAAATTGGAGATTTGCATAGTTGACATTATTAATCAAGTTGACATATTTGACTTAAAATTAATTAACCGGGTCTAAATTTTTCCAACACAAACGAAATTGAGAGAATCAATTCACATTAAAATTTTATTTTATGAATATGGAATGTACAAAATATTTAATCTGAAAAATGAATAAATATCAAAAAGAGATCCTGACATTCTATATATACAGTCCGCAGCAACAATTGTGTTAATTTCCATTTCCAATTGTTGATGCCCATTTCAGCGAAAAGGCCCAATGACAGAAGAAGCCCAATAATATGAAAAAGGAGTGAGGAAAGAAAAAGTAGCAAATTAAAAACCATTAAAGCTCGAATGGTAGGAATAATGGTCTGCAAGCCCACAAAATAACAAAGTGGCTCCAAAGCAAGCAAACGGGACAAGGAATCTTTGAAAAATGAAATGGTAAGCCCATGGGAATCATAAGAAATAAAAAGAAAGAAAAAACTGGCCAGAGGAGCCCAAAGAGAGGAATTAGTAAATAGGATTGGTTTGAAGGCCAATAAACCCAAAAGCAAAAGATGTGATAATTGGGCTGGGGAAGCCCAAAAGATTTAGTAAAAACACATGGGAATGTAAAAAATAGGAAAGAATGAAATGGGTTGAGGATGCCCAAGGAATAAAATGAGTCGAGGAAGCCCAAGATGTTATATGGACTGATCCAGCAAAAATATTGGGCAATGTGAACTAAAGGAATGAATAACACATGAAACTAGCATGGCAGGCCCAGAGGAAGTCCAGTAAACAAAGTTAAATGATATCAAGGCAGAAACAATGCAGTGGCATGGCAGGAGCACCAGCTAGCCCACGAAGTAGAAGTGAAAAGAGACAGGGGCTGAATTAAAGGAGAAAAAGCCCACACCCAAGCAATACCCAGCCGAAAGAAGAAACAAGATGCAACTAATGAAGACCCAATGACTCATTAATGCCACAAAGAGATAAACATGCAGTAGGGCCAGACAAATCCACAGGCAATGGCAAACGCATGAAAGCCAAAAAAGCAATGGACTCATATGGGAGTGGAGTACGCATAAGGCTCAGGCACCACCTACTTGTATCCAACCAATATAGGGGAGGTGGGCCATGAGTCAGAGGTCAAAAAAGGGTGTGGTTTGGCGGTGGGGAGAAGGGGGAGCCTATTCTTAGGTTCCTGCTCATGCTCTTTTGGGGGAAATGTCCTGCTGGGATGGCATACCACTCAAAAGAGGCAAACATGAGCTAGAATCACTAGGTGCATGCTATAGTAGTCAGTAAGAGAGAAACATAGTCCTTATCCAGATGAGAATGCCAATAGAAGCAAGAAAACAAAACAAAACAACTTTTTTTATGGGAATAAAGCGTGGCATAGCCAACACAGGGTAGTGGTGCTGGCTGGGTAGCCAGCAGACTAGTGGGTAGTCTGGAAAGGACACACACAACAGGCCAAAAGTAGTTGATGGGTAAAAATGGTAAATCTTACCATAGTAGGCAGTATAAAAGAGCCTTAGCTGTGTACAGTGAAAGGGGGGAACAACGGAAGGAAGGGAACAAAAAGAGAACAAGGAAAATAGAGAAGTAAAGAGAGAGAAAACAAAGAAAACAAAGAAGATAAACAAATGAAAACAAGGAAACTGAGAGTAAGGAAGAAAATAGAAGTGATAAGAGTGAAAGGCATGCACTAATAGGCTACCCACTTGTTTCCCTCTCAATAGCCCACTTTCTAGCAAGTTAAGAATATGAAGTTAAGCCACTTAGATCCATTTTTTCCAAAGTGAGTAATTTCTATGGCAAGATTCCCCTGTGAGGTTACCCATATTAGAGCCACATTAGAGATTGGTTCCCTTCTTGGACTTGAATCTGCCAAAGTGCCAAGTTTATTCCTTTAGCAAACTAATTCTATTCCTTCTTTTGTTATGATTGTTCAAGACTAACGCTATTTTCTTGTTATTAACTTACTCTTGTTATACTTACATTATCATATGTTCCTTTTGTGAAATTGTTTAAGCATCATTTTTTGTCAGTAGCAAGTTAAAACATTTCAGTTATCCTGCCGTATTATGTTTCCCCTGCTATAACGCTTTTTGCGATAGTATTTCCTACCATAGGCCTGTGACTCCATCAAGATACCAGGGGTTCTAACTTGCACACAAGCTAGCCTAAGGTAAGTTTCAATTAAGCCAATCCCGACTTTCCTACCCTAGAATCATTGGGCCGTAGTGTGGTAGGAGGAGCCTAGCCCAATACATAAAAAGGCCCACTACACTAATACCTCGCCATGAAGTGAATGGATACAACGTATTATAATGTGTAATGATGCGACAACATTAGAAATTCTCAACTGCCATTTTTACCACTTTTAAGTCCCAATTGAAAAAGATATTTGATTTCAAATCCGTCGTTAAAGACATATTGGTAGAGCTCGGAGGAGAAGATTGAACATTGACCATGCTTATAGTTATAGAACCTACTACTATTTTTTTTATCTATCTTGAGAAGATAATGATTAATGTACCAATGAAAAAAAAGTAAGTTGATTTAAGTAAAGGAACAAAAAAAAAAGAAAAAAGATAAAGATAAAAAAAGAAGCTAATTTAAGAAGTGATAGAGATTATGATTTTCGATATAATAAATTGAGAAATAGAAAAAATGTATTCAACTTTAATTAAACATTTAAGGATTTATAACAACTCCAGACGATAGTCAATTTTCTCTCTAGGTTTCTCACGGAACCATAGAGTTGAAAAAAGGGTTGCCTCCTGGCAAAATGTTCTCTACGTTTTGGCGGTGGAAAACAGTTCCAATGCATCCCACCCTCTGTGATCGTCATGGATGAGATAGCAACGAAGTGTGCGAGTTACAGTTGTCGGAAAAAGAGGAAAGCAAGGTGGACCTGATGCCACCGATGACAGAAACAGGACACGTTTTGGTGGGCTGGTTTTGAACAAAACACCGAGTTAGCCTTGAATCGATGGCGTGAGTGCTAAGGTGGGTTTGGCGGACTGCGAACAACTTCGAGGTCTGCGATATGGGCGAAAACAAAGTCTTATTCTAGTTTGAGGATGAGAACGACCTTGACAGAGTGCTTTTGCTAAGTCCCTGGGCTTTCGATAAGTATTTGGTGCTCCTCCATAAACTCAGTGCAGGTGAAGCGGTAAACAAAGTCTAGTTCAACCAAGCATCGTTTTAGGTTCAGATTCACGGGCTTCCCACCATCAGCCAAACCAAGGAAGTTGGATTACGTATAGAGAACATACTGGGTAAGGTCGAGAAAGTTGACGTGGATGAGAAAGGAGTTTGTTTGGTGGGGTACTTATGCATCCGAGTAACGATAGACATAACTCAGCCATTATGTCAGGGAAGGATGGTTCACATAGGAGGAGCACCACCAAAGTGGGTAGATTTTAGATACGAGTGGCTACCCATCTCCTGCTACTAGTGTGGGAAGGTTGATCACGATGAACGTGACTACACTCAATGGCTACGGAGCAAAGAATCTTTAAGGGCGAAGGATAAACAGTACGGGGCTTGGTTGCACGCATCACAGGATCGACTTCAAAGACCATAGTTGGTTCTTGCAACAAAGCGGAGTGATGAAGGTAAAAAGGGTCCAATCAGTAAAGATGGCTCTGGCGAGGCTGTTCCACGGACTGCCCATGCGATAGATCTAAGAGTGGCCGACCAGGGTCAAGCACATGTGCGCGACGTCGTGGACCCCACTAGGACTAAAATAACAAGTCCAGCTGCCATGCTCCCACGTTGGGAGGAGAAGATCCCAAGAAATCCGGTGCTCTCTAATTTCGAAGAAAAGTTGAGAGAAATTGACGCCGCAATCTTAGAAATTGATACGAAGTTGGTAGATCTACCATTATCAAATCATAAACCGGATTGTGAGGAAAACAAGGAGAGATTCTTGAAGTTTAATAAATTAAATGTAAAGGAGGATGAACTGAAGAAGTTAGTGGACTTTTGGGTTGGACCCACGTCTAAAGTGGACAAGGCTTTTATGGATTTGGACCCAGCCTTACCCACTCAAAATAATACTTCAATGGGCCAAGCTTTAAGTCAAGCCCAAGTCCTATTTTCTATAGGACCTCATAATCCAAGCCCACCATGTGAGACAAAAATAAAGAAGTTAAGGAGCCCAGCTCAGAAAAAGAATAAAAAAGAGAGTAACATGACGGGGAAGGAGAATGCATGGAAGGGAGCTCGGGTTATGAACAAATGGGATAAGGAGTTCACTAATAAGGTAATGAGTTCTGAAAACAACAAAGTAGGTTTGAAGCGAAAGATATGTGTTCCTTTAGAAGAGATTTTGATGGGCGAGGAAGTGGGGAAAAAACAGAAAATAGAAGGAGAGGTTCTGGCGCTTAGTAAAATAATGGCAACACAACTTTGATCGGCGGCGGCTGCTGGACAGCCCCATCAGAAGCAATGAGTGCCATCTATTGGAACTGTCGAGGGCTTGGGAACCCCTGTACAGTTAAAGATTTTTAGAAAACGGTTTTGGAGGAAGATCCCACTTTGGTATTCATCATTGAGACCAAGTTCATAGTGTCAGAAATGGAAGGTATCAAGAGCAAACTAGATCGACAACCGGGTTTGGTAGTCTCTAGTATAAGACGGGGTGGAGGTTTGGCACTCTTATGGAGAAGTTCTACGAAAGTGGACGTCCAAACTTTTTCGTCTCGTCATATCGATGCTATAATTACTAAAGAACATGGTAACAAGACATGGAGATTTACTAGTTTCTATGGTCACCTGGAAACTAGTAAAAGAGAGGAGTCCTAGAAACTATTGGAAGAGCTGGGTAAGAGAAGTTCTCTTCCATGGTGGGGGACGTCAATGAAATATTACATCTAAGAGAAAAGGTGGGAGCTAACTTAAGGCTTGAGGGGCAGATGAGGAGCTTTAGGGAGACGGTAAACTGATGCAACCTCCGAGATATAGGATATATAGGGTCTGACTTTACTTGGAGTAGGAGGCTGGGCGAACGAGGCTGGGTTAGAGAACGTCTAAACAAGGCCTTAGTATCATCATCTTGGGTGGCAATGTTCCTGGGAGTGAGGTTACACCATGTGGCAACATCAACGTCAGACTATTGCATGCTGGAACTCAATGTTAGACCACAGACAAGGCGAAGATTGCGTCAAAAATCTAAAATGTTTAGGTTTGAATCAATGTGGCTTAAGGATGAACAATGTGAGGAAGTGGTGTCCGAAGCCTAAGAGAGAGGTAAAAGCATGGGTACTCAACACCTATTTACGCAATGTATGGAAGAATGTAGAAGGTCTCTATCCTCTTGGAATAAAAATACATTTGGACATGTAGGTCGGACGATATCAACACTTCAAAAAAAAGCTTCATTGGTTGGAAGGGAGACGGGATGGTCTTGTGAATATGGAGGAGGTTGAAGAAACAAGGGTGGAGCTGAATAGGGTGTTAGCGGTGGAAGATGATATGTGGCATCAACGATCTAGGCACCATTGGTTGTAGTTTGGTGACCATAATACTTCTTTCTTTCATGCCAAAGTGTCCAACCGACACCAACAAAACACTATTCTCAGGATCAGGGATTCAGAAGATAATTGGCAAGAGGATAAGGAGGTTATTGGCAGAACTTTTGTGGAATATTTCGAGAACCTATTCACAACTTCTCAACCAGAGGTCAGTGTAGAACTGTTAGATGCCATCCAGACCAAAGTGACTGATAGAATGAATGTCAGACTGTTACAGGAATTTCAAGCCTTAGAGGTAGAGAAAGCTTTAAAACAGATGCATCCTATGAAGGCGTCCGAACCCGATGGTATGCCTCCCTTATTCTATCAACACTTTTGGCCTACTGTAAATTCTATTGTTACACATGCTGTGTTGGATTTTCTTAACCATGGTGCAACTCCTCCTAACTTTCATGAAACACATATTTTTCTTATCCCAAAAACTAAGAATCCAAAAAGAGTGACTGACTATAGACCAATCAGTCTGTGCAATGTGGCATACAAGTTAGCATCCAAAGTGGTGGCAAATAGGTTGAAGCTGGTGTTGCAGGATGTAATATGTGAAAATTAAAGTGCCTTCGTTTCTGAAAGGCTCATCACTGATAATGTGCTAGTGGCACATGAGATAATGAATCACATTAACAAGAAGAAGAAAGGAAAGTGTGGGGAGATGGCTTTGAAGTTGGACATAAGCAAAGCCTATGACCTCGTGGAATGGGGTTGCTTGTAACAAATCATGGCCAAA
Source organism: Quercus robur (assembly GCF_932294415.1). Taxonomy (NCBI): domain Eukaryota; kingdom Viridiplantae; phylum Streptophyta; class Magnoliopsida; order Fagales; family Fagaceae; genus Quercus; species Quercus robur. The sequence continues at coordinate 14,822,767 of NC_065537.1, forward strand.
CTGGGTTTTCATGAGAACTAGATCTGCCTGGTCATGAGATGTGTCTCCTTAATCACTTATGCAGTATGAGTCAATGGACATGCATGTGGGCAGATTGCTCCTACACGAGGGCTGTGCCAAGGGGACCCTTTGTCGTCGTATTTGTTCCTGATTTGTGCTGAAGGACTGTCAGTGCTGCTACACAAGGCTGTTTAAAATAAGGAGATAAAAGGGTGTTGCAGCATTGGCAAGTGGGCCTAGAATCTCACATTTATTTTTTGCTGATGACAGTTTGATTTTTGGGAGGGCAACAGTGAAGGAGTGCTTTAAAATCTAGAGGGTATTACAGGTCTATGAAAAGTCATCTGGCCAAAAACTGAACAGGAACAAGACCTTACTATTCTTCAGCCACAATACAACCAATGAAGTGAAGGAGACAATAAAAGCTATGTTTGGAGCACAGGTCATCTAACCACATGAGTCTTATCTTGGCTTGCCATCCTTGGTAGGTAGGTCGAAAAGAAACACTTTCCCTCAGCTGAAACAACATGTGTCAAACAAGCTAGCAGGTTGGAAGAAAAAATTGCTTTCAAGTGCAAGGAAGGAGGTATTAATAAAAGCGGTTGCTCAAGTAGTCCCGTTGTATATGATGAGCTGTTTCAAGCTTTCTAATACTTTATGTGATGAACTAACAGGGATGATAAGACAATTTTGGTGGGAACAGGTGAAGGATGAAAAGAAGCTAGCATGGATGAGTTGGGAGAAGATGTGTTTGCCAAAGGAAAAAGGTGGAATGGGTTTAGGGACCCGAAGCTGTTCAACCTTGCCCTCTTGGTGAAGCAAGGATGGAGACTGCAAACGAGCTCATCCTTACTCTTCTACAGGGTATATAAAGCCAAGTACTTCCCAAGATGTGACTTTATTGAGGCTAGTTTGGGGAGCCAACCATCTTTTGCATAGAGAAGTATTTGGGCAGCCCAAGACAGTTAAAAGGGGCTTAAGATGGTAGGTGAGTGATGGAGAAAAGATTCAGGTGTGGAAGGATGAATGGCTCCAACAGCCAAGCACTTATAGGGTTGTAACACCTACGAGCTCAAGTCAGCAAGTGGTAAAGGTTTGCGACCTAATTGATGGTGACCGAAAGGAATGGAAGGAAGACCTAATACGCCAATGTTTTCTTCCCTAGGATGTTGAAGCCATCCTAAGTATTCCTCTCAGTGCTCATGGTGCAAGGGATAGGATGATATGGGCGGAAAATAAAAATGGGAAGTTTACAGTGAGAAGTGCATACAAACTGGCCCAAGATTTACCCTCTGACGAAAACACGCTTGAGAGCTCTGATTGTGCTACCTTAAAACAAGTGTGGAGGCACCTCTGGGATATGAATGTGCCAAAGAAAATCAAACATTTCTCCTGGAAAGCCTGCAAGGACATCCTAGCCACCAAAGAGAACTTAAAGAAGAGAAATATCATCAAGGACTACACTTGTGACTTCTGTGGTAAAGCGGCTAAGTCCACCTACCATTTATTTTGGCTTTGTGACAAGGCCAAAGAGACTAGGTCGTCAAGCAAGCTGGTCATCCCGTTTGAGATCAGCCCAACGTGGACGTTTATGGATGTGATGTGGCAGTTACAAAGGTGGATGAAATCACACCCAGGTTTGGTGAAGCGTGCTATCACAATATGTTGGGGAATATGGAAGGATAGGAATACTGCCAAACATGGTGGTAATCGTAGAGAGGGTAAAGCTATTATTAGGAGCTCATTGAGGGTGTTGGATGAGTTCCAACTGGTGAATGTGAGACTACTGGCCCCCACAAGGCAGCCTTCAAATGAGATAAAATGGAGACCTCCATAATCAGGCCACTACAAAGTGAATGTTGATGGAGCCGTATTTTCCAAAAGGAAGCAGGTGGGTATTGGAGTGATAATACGTGACTCGAGAGGAATGGTGATTGCTGCGCTCAGCTGGAAGCTTGCTTTTGCTTTAGGAGCATTAGAGACAGAAGCAAAGGCAATGGAGGTTGGGGTTTAGTTCGCATTAGATGTTGGGGTAAGGGATGTAACACTCGAGGGCGACTCAATATGCATCTGTAATGCACATCAAGGACCGGGCAAGGCGTCATCTTCTGTACAAAACATTGTTGCTAAAATGCTCCATCTCTCAAAAGGATTTAGGGCCTGTTTGGATAAGCTGTTTGAAAATGTGCATTTTTAAAAATAGCATTTTTTAAATGTGCATTTGGAAAACACAATTTTGAAAACCACAATAAAATGTTTGGTAAAACTTGTGTATAGTATTAGTTTAAAATTGCGTTTCGGTGCAAATTACCAAAAAGCACTTAAAGACTTAATTTTGATATTGATGTTATTCTATCATTTTTTAAGTAGCTCATGATAATAATAATAATAATAATAATAATAATAATAATAACAATATTCACTGATCCCCAGATTCCCCACTAGCCTTTCTTTAAAAAAAAAAAGGTAAGCTGGGATTCACCGTGGAGCGATGGCTTTCCTTGAGGAGTATCAGCGGCACATGGCAACTCTCCAACCTATTTAGTCGTGATAGTTCACATGTTTTGTTTTTTGTTTTTCTTTTTTATGAGCCCAGTAGCTATCATTGCCTCTGCATAGGCTTTTTTGCTTCTGACACTCTCCTTATTGAGTACTTTGTACTATTTGTGATTATTTAATATAATTTTATTGCCTTTGGTAAAAAAAAAAAAAAAAAAGTAAATATTATTAAAAGCAAAAACTAAATTAAAATAACCCCCAATTACTTTCCCTTCCCAATGCTAATATCAACCATTCAACCTCAAATAAAGAAAGTGAAAAAGAGAAACTAGAGAGAAGAGAGAGAGAGAGAGAGAAATAGAGATTTCATTCACATGGGCATGACTTCTTCTTGTAAACATGGATAGAGAGCAAGTGGACATGCAAGTTGTTCCTACAAGTAATGCCTTCTTGTTTCCATTTACGATAGTGATACAGCTAAGCTCATTCTTGTTTTGACAACATTCTCCACCGTTGCTGCAAATTCTGCCGAAGGCCTTGAGCAGTGTTATCGCTGGAAAGTTAGGGAGGTGAGTTTATTTGTTGGCTGATGATTTTGTCATTTAGCAAATGCTTGAGGGTGTTTTAGGTATTCAAACCTTAAAAAGTATTATGAATCTGCGTTTTAATCAGTGTTTTTCAAAAAGTTGGTTGATACTTCAATTTTGATATATGGCATTTGAAAGAATGCAGTTTCTAGTAAAATCACAATACCAAACACACACATGTATGCATTTTTGATAAAAACGCGCGTTAAGAGTTTTAGAATAGCCTATTCAAATGGGCTCTTAGAACTGTTGCCTTTACACATACAAAAAGGCTAGGAAATGTGCCGGCCCACTTGTTGGCCCAACATGCAGCTAATGTTGAAAATTACTTTGCATGGCTTGAGGAATGTCCTAGCCACGTAGAGCTTGCATGTAACGATGATGTTTCCCCTTTTTTCAATGAATGAATAAAAGTCAAGTCTTCTCATAAGAAAAAAAAAAAAGATTTATAACTGACACTTAATTTTGAGGCTAAGTTACTCTATATTACTATATATTGCTTATAACAACTAACAAGTGAGAGTGAGGTCCTCATGAGACACAAGACTGTTATTTGACTGGTTCTTATATGATTTTACTATTCCTTAGATATGTGTTCCAATCTTCAAAGTCGAAAATTCAAAGCTGCCCCTCTGCGATGTCATTGTGCTGGGGGCCCCATGAAATTGACCCGTACTAACTAAATATGACTAAGCATCCGATTCCTTGCCCAAAAATATCTTTGGAAATTACAACAGGTTTAATGGTCATGATGAGTCATTGACTTGAACAAAAAATACAAAAAGGGCCACGAGGTATGACTAGAGCGCCTAGAGCTGAATTAACCCGAAAATGAAATGTGAAGTCCGAACACGTACTTACTAATTACTGCCAAGTTGCTTTTCTAAACTAAATAAATAAATAAAAACCTACCAATAGGAAGGTGTTTTGGGAATAAAAATCTTCGGTACCACCTTTGTGTTTCATTTCATGTTTCACCGATTATAATTTGATTTGTATGTTTTTTTTTTTTTTTTGAGAAAGAGAGTTTTAACTTATGATGTCTACTCTGATGATAACTCTTTATTATTAAACCGAGATACCAATCGGTTTTTGGTATAGGTATTAAACTAAGACACCAATCAGTTTTTAGTATACGCTAGAATTGAACACCAGATCTCTTATTCAACCATCAAAGACTTTACCAGTTGAGTTATCTGGAACCCACATAATTTGGCATGTATTAATTTGACTTTTCTTATAAATAAAAAAACCAAATTTTAAAGTGTAAAAAAAAAAAAAAATTCAATTTAATGTCAAGTTGTGATTGATGGAGCACGAAGTAAAACACAAAAAGTAGTATAAAGGATTTGTATATGTTTTTAAAAATATAAATAAGTTTCTACCATTTTTGTGTTCTATTTTTTGTTCTACCAATTTGTTATGTGTTTGTTTGTTTTTTTATTTTTTATTTTATTTTATTTTTTTTTAACTTTAGATATTTTATAAGGAGAGTAAAATAATTACATGTTAAGTTGTGAAGGGAATGATTAATGTATTGATGAGAAAAAAGTAGGTTGATTTAAGTCAAGGAACAGGGAAAAAAAGAAGAAGCTAATTTAAGAAGTGATAGAGATTATGATTTTCGATATAATAAAATGAGAAACAGAATAAATGTATTCAACTTTAATTAGTCATTTAAGGATTTATAACTGAGTTTGTTTGGTTGGGAGGATGGAAAAGTAGGAGGATAGAAAATGGAGAGAGGATGGAAAAGTGAGAGGATAGAAAAGATTCTAGTTTCTACCATTTGTATTTGGTTGGGAGGGTGGAAAAGTGGAGAGATGGAAAACTTTTTTATTTGGTTAAAAATAATGTTTGTATAAATTTACTATCATGTCCCTATTAAATAAAACAAAAACAACACATTATACTTTGAAAAAAAAATTGTATAGATAGACACTTCATTAAAGTTAAAAAAGAAAAAGGCATAAGAAATTAACATAAAACTATTTTCTAAAAAAAAAAAGAACAAAAACAATTACCAACCAAAATTAATGAGAAAATAAAAATATGAGCACAAAAAAGAAGAAGAAGAAGAAGAAAGCTAACACGTCCAGACAAAATCGAAGGAAAAAAAAAAAAAAAAAAAAAAAAAAAAAAAAAAAAAACAAGCTATACGTTAGTACAAAGAAAAAAATCAAAGAAAAAAAAAAAAAAAAAGCCAATACGTTGGAGGCGAAGTCCAACGTGAGAGGTATTTTTAGAAACTCATTTCATGAGCTTCCCCTCCCAATTTTCTCCCTATGTTAGGAAGAAAACTTTTTGGTAGGCCTAGGGATAAAACACTATTTATTTTCTTTCTCCCCCACCCAACCAAATACATTCCAAAAAAGTTTTCCTTTCTATTTTCTCTTCAAAGTTTTCTATTCACCCTATTTCACCTCTATACAAACACCCCCTTAAATTTTGAGGCTAAGTTACTGTATATATTGCTTATAGCAAGTGAGAATGAGGTCCTCATAAGACACAAGACTGTTATTTGACCGATTCTTATATGATTTTACTATGCCTTAGATATGTGTTCCAATCTTCAAAGTTGAAAATTCATAGCCGCTTTGTTGAGTCCCAAATAATATTGTCAAAAAACTATCAATTCAAAATAGCAATCACACACAAGAACACAAATATTTACATGGAAAACCATTTCTCTTTAAAGGGAAAAACTACGGGACAAACTCCAAATAATTTCACTATCATCAAATCAATTACAATAATTCTTGTGTATGTCTCACGGCTTAAGAAAAAAATCTCTTATTTTTCTTTGCTCTCATACACACTAACTATCTTTCTTAAAGGCGACAATCCTTTTTCTCTATTCTTTAATATGCAGCTCCCACAAATTTAGCACAAACCATATTTATATATAACCTAGCCTCACACCACAATCCCAATACTAGTCAAATTAGGAGTCTTTCAACCAATAGCCACGGACTCTTATTTCAAATAGGATTAGTTCTTTTGCTTTCCTAGGAGTTCACTGACTCCTAATTCTACTTGAAATAGAATTCTTGATACAAGCCCATTGAATGGGCTATCACGTGGGCTGGACCCATAACAATCTCCCCCTCCAACCCATTAAGGAAGGAGATCTTCATTCTAGCTCTTCTGTTCAGATCCATGTCGGTAAAGCCAACTTCAAGCTTGGCCTTCTTCATTATCTTCATCAACACTGAGAACACTTCATCAACGTCAATCCCTTTCATTCTCAAATAATTAATCTCATCTTGGATATCCTTAATCCAATCTCTTGGCTCCCCCTCATCAGAAGCCCAATTATTCTTGAAGCTAACAGTTCGATGTTCTCCAGGAATCCTCTTCTCATGAGTTTCAACAATCTCTGGTGGAGAATATTTCTCCCCTTTCTCAAGACCTCTAGTATCTTTCACTTCATCATCATCCCATGTAGCCTTAGTATCTTCATATTCTTCATCACCTACCACTTCTTCTTCTGAAGCACTATTAGGCAATGAAAATTTCACCCTCTTGGTTTCAACACCATTAATCCCAACACTCATCTTTGGAGTCTTCTCAAAATTTGTAATCTCATTGAACTTCTTCTTACAGGTCTTCACATGAGTCTTGTACAAATTGCAACATGCATGTCCTCTTGCTACAACCAATGGCTCCTTAGTAAGTTTCCATCTTCTATTACCAAGGTAGTTACAATAACCCGCTCGATCCATAGCCAACGTAGAAAACACATTCATCCTTAAATCTGGAACATGTCGCACTTCCTTTAACATCATAGCACTACCAACATTGGTTTCAATGCACACATCACCAATTCCCACAATTTTTTAGTAACTAGAATTATCCATCTTCATTGTACCAAAGTTTCCTGCTTTGTACGTGACAAACAACCCCTTCGTAGGAATAATATGGTAGGAGACTATAGAATCAACAACCCACTCAATATCATTATTAGCAATATGCTCATATTTTTGCTTTTCAATAGAAAGCACCACAACTTCCTCAGCAATCACAGCAACTATAGTATTTTTCTCACTATCATTCTTTTCATATTTTCCTTTATTTTGTTCCTTATTCCAATGCCAACAATCTTTTTTTAAGTGACCATTTTTCCCATAATGGAAGCATTCTCTAGTTTCCTTAAACTGAGATCTATCTCTTGATTGTGACCTACCATTGAATTTCGATCATTAGGTCCTCTGCTTCTACCTCTACTCTTGTTCTTCGTGACAAAAGCTTGATCTTGTGTATTGTCTATATTCACACCTCTCCTTTGAACCTCTTCACTTAAAATCTGTTAAGTTTTAGATCCCTGTAAACTAGATTTTTTAATCTAATTAATTAACCAAGTAAATATTTAGATTTATTATTCAGATCTAGGTTAAAACAAAACAATCATATCATGCAAAACAGTAGAAAAGTAAATAACACAACGATATAATGACTCAGGAAAACCAAATCTGTAAAAAACCTGGGGAAGATTTAACATAGTTATCCTCAAGGTAAAAAGCAAATCCACTATAGAGAATTGAAGTTTACAATAAGACTTAGACCATTAACATCCTATTGCTGCCACATGTAGAACTTATTGACACGATCATGTGCAAGCTCCAAATCCACGGACTCCTTTATTAGGCCTTTGCAACACAAGCATCCACACTTGTGATAAAAAAAAAAAACACAAACTCTCCTATTTGTAACTCCAAGACCACCCTTGAAGGTTTAGATCATTAGCACCTTTGATGACTAGAGAAGCCAACAACTTCTACAACACCGGATCTTGAGATTCTTTAAGGAATAACACCAGTAGAAGACTTTAGAGAGCTTTTGAGTACAAAACCCTAGATCTACAAAAGAGGTACACTCTTCTCTCTCTGAAAAGCCTTATAAAAAACATGATTAGTGTTTCCTTTATATACTAGAAAAAGTTGATCTGAAACCTTAATCCTTTTTGGGCTTGAACTGCTGTTGGGCCAAGCTTAAAATTTTGCGAACCCGTATTTCGATTGGTCGAGCCTATTTTTTGATCGATCAAACTAGGCAAATTTTGAATCCTCTTTTCTATAGCTTGCTTGTTCTTGAATCTTGACTTGAATCACCTTAAGCATTGTCTAATAATACCTATAAACTCTAAGATCTATAACTAGACAAGTTTGTGTTCACAATTTGCCAATCGTTCTAAACTTTTAGAACCTAAAAAAATGAAATCTTTAATATCATCATATTTGAGTTTGTTTTTCCTTTGCAGAATTACTCACAGCCATTCTCATGGCTTCCCAACTGTGAGTAATTCCAATTTTAGCAAACTGACTGACTTTTGGCAGTTTCAAACTGATTTCTGTAATGCATTTAGTGGGGCTTCCAGTATTGCATTAGTATGTCTTGATAGTCAACCTATTACATTAAAATAATATATATATATATATATATATTCCAAAATTGAAGAGAGAGAAAGAGAGAGCCTTTTGTGTGTGGAAAAATAGAAAATTATGCATGGAATAAGAGAAGGAATGACAATTTTATAGTATGAGGGTAAGAATAAGAAGAGTAAAAAATAAAGGAAGATAAAATGATAGAATAATAGTGACATTGAGAGTAGTGAGGATATAAAAAGCTAAAATGGAATGAGAAAGATTGAAAAAAGTTAAGGTAGAAAGTAGTGGAGATATGGAAAGTTAAAATGGAATTAAAAATTTAATAATAAATAAGAATAGTTAAAATAAGATAAATATGGAAAGTTAAAATAGAATTGAAAAATTAATAATAAATAAGAATAGTTAAAATAAGATAAATATGATATTTTGATTGTAATATAATAGAGTTTTAATTCACTTTAAATGTTAAAAAATTATATAAAAAATTGGAAAAAAATTAATAATGACATGATTGTTGACATGGCTCAATGTAAACTTAGCAACATTAAATGCTACGCTTCAAATTTTAGTAATATATACAAAATAGATTTAAGGATTTATAACCGACACTTAAATTTTGAGGCTAAGTTACTGTATATATTGCTTATAGCAAGTGAGAATGAGGTCCTGAGACATAAGACTGTTATTTGACTGGTTTTTTTTTTTTTTTTTGCTGAATAATTATCTGTTATTTGACTGGTTCTTATATGATTTTACTATGCCTTAGATATGTGTTCCAATCTTCAAAGTCGAAAATTCAAAGCTGCCCCTCTGCGATGTCAATGTGCTCGGGGCCTCATGAAATTGACCCGCATTAACTAATATGACTAAGCATCCGATTCCTTGCCCAAAATTATCTTTGTAGCAGGTTTAACGGTCATGATGAGTCATTGACTTGAACCAAAAAATAAAAAAAGGGCCACGAGTTACGACAATAGGATCTAGAGCTGAACTAACCCGAAAATGAAATGTGAAGTGGGAACATGTACTTACTAATACTACTTAGTGCCAAGTTGCTTTTTCTTTTGGTTGTAAAAACGTATACAATACTCCAAGAAATATTTAGGACATGGGGGACCAGCCATACGTCAGTATTGGCCCTTAGTAGAAAAACTTTTAAAAAAGCAGCCTGACATTATATTAGTCTACACATCGGGCCGGCAGCAGGTACGTTAGCTTATGCTACTCGTTGGGTATCTACAAGTTGCTTTTCTAAACTAAATAAATAAAAACCTACCAAATTGTCACCAATAGGGTGGTGTTTTGGGAATAAAAATATTTGGTGCCATATTTGTATTCCATTTCATGTTTACCCCGTTATAAGAGATTCAATTAGCTCAATTGGTGAAGTTTTTGATGGTTATATAAGAGATTTAGGATTCAATTTTCGTCTATACCAAAAACTGATTAGTTTATTGATCTGATGATAAAGAGTTATCATCAAGAGCAGACGCTATAAGTTAAAACTCTCTTAAAAAAAAAAATTATAACATTTTTTTTTAAGAGGGAAAAAAATTATAACTTGGCATGTATTAATTCGACTTTTCTTATAAAAAACCAAAGTTTAAAGTGTTAAAAAAAAAAAAATCAATTTCATACCAAGTTGTGATTGGTGGAGCATGAAATGAAATACAAAAAGTAGTATAAAGAATTTTTATTCATTTTTTAAAATATAAATAAGTTTCTACCATTTTTATGTTCTATTTTATATTTTTCTAATTACAATTTGTTATGGTTTTTTTTTTTAATATTCTAAACTTTAGATATTTTATAAGGAGAGTAAAATAATTACATAATAAGTTATGATTGTTAGAATAAAGTAGAACAAAAAAATGTTATAGATAATTAGCTATTTTATAAGGAAAGTAAAATAAATATAACTCTTGTGTTCAAGAAACATTATGTTCACAACATTTTTACAAAATACTTTCATAATAGAACCTAAGAGGTTGGTTGTGGATGGAAAATAAAATAAAGACGCGTGAATGGAACATGATGTAATAGGCTAACAGCAGCGCCAAACTGAATTATTAACAGCGGTTACCTATTGGTATTTTATAAAATATCTGAAGTTTAGAATAAAAAAACATGGGAATTTGGTCTGGTGGCTTTGCATATCTATGAGAAGCATCTCTGTTACATTGCTCTTCTATTGAAGTCATGGTAGGATCATCACCTCTTCTAGTTTTAGCTTTTTGTGTTGCTTGCATCTTTGGCCAACTTTTTGAGTTAGCTCAAGCTCAAAATCAAACCCAAGCTGCTACAGATCCTGCTGAAGGTGTGCCTCTCTCTCTCTCTCTCACTCTCACACACACACACACACAGTTTATTACATATATTAATGTTCTTGGCTGATCAGATCTTTTTTTGTCTTCTGCATATGTTACATATGAAGAGCAATACGAAACTTCTTTTTTTTTTTTTTTTTTTTTTTTTTGTATTTTTTGGGTTATAATCCAATCAATAAACAATGAATGCCAAAAACTGTGTTTGTTTATAATTGTTGAGTACAAAACTTGAAGTAATATATAAAAGGCTAGCTTTTAGAATTTGATCGTTCTATAGCTTGCAAATCTAGCTATGGATGAAATTAATAAGAGCCCCAAACCAACGAATCATGCTGGTAAGTGCAAGGTAGATATTGTACTTTTGATATTATCATCATTTCAATGGCTAGCTTAGCTTTACAATTGTGCTGGCAACAATTGTGGGGTCAGCCGTTACATTATTGGGATGGTGGTAAATACTAAGTAGTATTAGTGAGGCTTGGGTACATCATAAATTAATAATTACATATTTAACTAAATAATCAGACAGCTATGAGCAATGCTCGCTCTCTCTGTGTGTGTATATATATATATATATATAAATTTCAAAGACTACCACCACCCTAGTAATTTAAAAAGAAAAAAAAAAGTTATGAAAGATTTTTTTCTTGGGTCACTATATAGATTGATTGAATAAAAAAAAAATAAAAAAAAAATTCAATCAATCTATATAGTGACCAAAAAAAAAAAGAGAGAAGAAGAAATCTATGTTTTCATTCACTGATTGATTTTTTTTTTACATGCTTTGAAAGTGGGTTAATTCTTAAAATAAATAAAAAATATTGGTAGATCTATTTATTATTTTATTTGAGGAAAATATTGGTAGATTTAATAGTTTTGGACAATTCGGATATTTTTTAATTAAGTGAGATTTATTTTACGGTTCAATCTATGATGGGTATCAATGATTAGAAAGTTCTTAAAGTCCTTTTCTACAAACACAACATTTATTTATTTTTATTTATTTATTCTGTTTGGGATGGGCTCGAAATAAACATAAGTTATTTATTTTTTTAATATGGTAAATTGCAAATTACACCTTGAAATTTGAAGTTGATTAAATTTTATACTATAAAGTTTCAGAAACTTAATTTTACATCTTGAAGTTTGGTTCTGTTAGCAATTAATCTCCTACCATTAGTTTCTACTATTAAGTGACACAACATCATGCTAATGTATTTTATTTTTACCAAATTAACCCTAAAACGATGTCGTTTCAGTGATAACTAAATGCATAGCCGGCACAAACAAAATTACGTTGTTCCAGGCGTAAACTTAAAACACATAGCTATAGCTTAAACGGCAGGCCCAACTCTAAAATTAAAAATATAAACCACAAAGATGGCAGACGCCGCAGACCTCACACCTCCCTAACTCAAACCCCGCAAGCCCAGGCCTCCCTAGTCCCTAACCCAAACCCCACGAACCCAAGCGGCAGCGGCAAAGGCTAACCAACAAAGGTGGACGTCATTTTTGTTTATGGCCTAGTGATTCGTGAATGCAGATCTAGCACACCACATCAACAAAAACCCCAAAAAACTAAGATTACAAATAAAAGCCAAATTCGAAAACAGAGAGAAAGAGGAACAGCTCACTATCGGCACAGCTGCTGCCTAGAGCCTTCACCGCCGCCGCCTGGGTTCGTGGGGTTTGGGTTAGGGAGGTATGAGGTCTGCCATCTTCCTGGTTTATGTTTTTAATTTTAGAGTTTGGCCTGTCGTTTAGGCTACAGGTTTGTGTTTTAAGTTTTAGACCTGAAGTGACATAGTTTTAATTGTGCTAGCTACTCACTTGGTCATCGCTAAAACGACGTAGTTTTAGGGCTGATTTGGGCTGATTTGGCAAAGCATAAACTAACAGTGGGGTGAAACCGGTGTAATTAATTTGCAATTTACCATTTTTAGTATAATAATTTTATAAATTTCGCTCATTTTTTCTAAATAAAATTATACTTTTAAAGGGTGGCAATTTTGGAGGGTGTATATCAGATTGATCACAATGATGCTTAATTGTGAATATGATTGCAGTGACAGCACTGAATACAATATTTCAGAAATGGGGTATCCCTGCAAATTCAGATCAATGGAATATAAGTGGGGAACCATGCAGTGGAGCAGCCATCGACTCTACCAGCTTCGATGACCCAAAATACAACCCCTTCATCAAATGTGACTGTTCTGCCAATAGTAACTCTACTTGCCACATTACCCAATTGTACGTTTCTTTCTTTTATATATATATATATATATATATATCCTCATGTTTTGTTTCCCGTGCCATTTTAGCTTAGAATTACAATTTCAACACATTCAATAAAAAAAATAGTTTAATGTAAATTGCATTTTTTTTTTATATTATAATTTTTTTATTGAACTAAAACGAAAAGCAAGGGGATCACCTCTATTATATCTGACTGGTTGTTGAAAAGGTTTAAGTTTATATTCGATATTGGTTAAAAAATTAGTATCAGAACTGTTGGATATATTATAGTAACTTGTTGATGAAGAGAGTATTATATTTTAACTGGTTGCCTAGTAGCAAAACTTATTTTTATATGTTATCATATACTAAAATTTTATGTGCCTTTATAGAGTGGCAGAGGAAACTAGCAATAACCTTTTAAAAAAAATAATAATTTGACAGGTGAGGTCAGTTGCCAATGTGCATTACAAAAATCCCTGATCATATCCTTGTTTTATAATGATTGTCCTTAACATTTTGTTATTGGACCAGGCATTTATTTATTTATTTAAGGAGGCTGTTTAGAGCACCTCAAGCTCTGGATTATTCTCCCGAGTGTGTGTATTACCTCCATCTGACATACACCAACTAATTATCGAGAATTTTGTTAGTTTGTTGGGTATAGAGGTGGATATTTCTAAAGTGAACCTAACTTAGACCCCTTGCGGCATACAATTTACTTGTAAATTGTTAATTATGTAACATTTTACCTTCTTGAGGATTTTGAGTTTAAAACAAAACTCCCTATGGTATTTCTTTATGTGAATATATAGTTAATATTGACAGGTGTCATCACATGAGCAATGCATCTTTTATTTTAATGGATGTCTATGGTTTTCACATAAAATGATACACATGGAGTTCAGTACTGTAACATTAAAACTCAGGGGGAGGGGGGGGGGGGGTTGTGTGTGTGGGAGGAGTGGTGTTTTTGTGTTTCCCTCTGAATATACATATGTGTGTGTGTGTGTGCGCATGTGTGTGAGAGAGCAGTCAAACAAACGAGAATTTTTTTGCTACCCAAGTCAAGCCTTTTTCTAATTAGAAGATCTAATCTGCCATGGGTGTGCCCTCATGGTGCTTCCCATGTTCTGTTCCTTTATTTTAAAGGTTTTTGAGCATGTAATGTCATACAAACATCATACCATCAAATTTGAGCATAAAAGATAAAATATTTTGCTGCTTAAAATTTTGATGAAATATATCTTCATGCACCAATTTAAGTTGGTGGCATCTGCTGGTCAACAATACCTATGATGGATGTGTGCGCTTTGAAATTATTGAGTTTTGCATGAAATTGGCCATAGAATCCTAAGGACTAAGGCGAGGTCATGGAGACATCATAAGGAGGCCTTGTCATAATATCCTCTTAAAAGAAAATCTCATGTATGAATCATCTATATGATGACCAAAAATGAAAAGATAAAATGTGTCAACTTTATAAATTCACATGGTAATATGAAATGGGAACTTTACTTGAACTCAATGTTCCAGTGCTGAAATGGGGAAAGGAATTGATTAAAAAAAAAAAAATTGAAGAGATAAGTTCTTTGTGTGTGCATGCAACACAAGTGTGTGTTTTATAACTTAAAAGTTCCTCATGTGGTTTCTTGGATTTATATATTGATGGTTAATTTTATCTTCTCCTATGCTCATTTTCTCCTTGTACCACATTTCACTAGTACAAGTGTGGTTTTGTACAATGAACCATGAATTTTATGCCATTGGAGTATACAAGCACAATTTGATATGCATTTAGCACAAACAAAAGAATAAAATCTAAATCCTTGCAAAGGATTATTAGATGGGGCCTCAATATGTATTATTTTTGCAAAGTGCAAGTAAAGGGGATTTGAGTTTGATCCTCAAATCTAAACTCATAAGAAGGGAGCAGAATGCCACTAGGGTATATGGCCATTAATTGGAAACTCGCCATTATATGTAAACATTGTGCTTGCAGAGAGCATTTATGATATTAATTACTAATATTCTTGAGCAATCATTCAATCTGCCACCTTTACTAAGCTTACGGTTTTTGTGATCCATGAATTAAATTCATGTACAAGCTGAAGCACAATTATTTCATATGATACTCCCCCCTTTTTTCAATTTGTTTTTTTTTTTTTTTTTTTTTTTTTTTTTTTTTTTTAAATCCTTGAAAGTGTTGCAAAATTTGGTAGGTTAAAGAAACTACTCTTCAAAATATCTTGGGCATCTTCAGTATATAAATCTTTTTTCTGTGGTTGATTTCTTTTTCCCTTTTACAGGAAGGCTTATGCCTTGGATGTTGTTGGCGTTATTCCAGATGAACTATGGACTTTGACTTTCCTCTTCAATCTGTACGATATCTTCTTGATATGTTTGTTTACTTGTGTTTTGCATGAATATAGTTTACCTTCTTTTTCATGTAAGCTAGGATTGAACTTATACCTTGAAAGTGTACTGCGTCATGTAAACCAATTGAATTTTGTAGTAGATGTGGTGTACTAGTTTTCTAGGATGGTTCATTTTCATTATATTCTGTTAAATGTGCTATGTTTCCAATATTTCTTACAGGAATTTGGGCCAAAATTACTTGACTGGTAACTTGTCTGCATCCATCGGCAAACTATATCGCATGCAATACCTGTAAGCCTGTCTCAGTTTTGGTTTGAAACTCAAAGGATATTGTACGTCTAATGTCAGCTAACCTTTCTCTTTCCTTTGATGTTTAATAAATTAGGAGTCTTGGCATCAATGCATTATCAGGGACACTTCCAAAGGAACTTGGAAATCTTACAAATTTACTATCATTGTAAGTTACCCTCATTCAAAATTTGTAAGCCATCTATGTGGCATCTTGGTGATGTTGTTTCAACCATTCTTTTATTGTAATTTATTTGAAGAAGGGTTTTGTGATAAGGTCTATCTCAAATGGCATTTCTTCCTCCCTTAATAATAGGATGCATGTGTGACTTCCCATTAAAAATAATGAAGAAGGGTTTCACAAAAATATGAATTTAGAAGTCACCCTGATGCAATTGTACACCTATTTTGATGCTTTCTGCATTTTACATTTTTTTTTTTTTTTTGGGGCTGGAAATCTATATCTCACATACTTGATCTTGATGATCTGCACCCTAAGAGAATCAAGTCCTTGTTTATAAATTATAATTCATATATTGTTCTACTTGTTAATTTTGTAGGTCTTTTTCTACAAACAACTTCACTGGTTCTCTTCCAGATCTTGGGACATTAGTGAAATTAGAACAGCTGTAAGTTCTAGTACCATAAAGCCTTCCATTTTTAGTGTAAGTTATGAAAATCTATTTGATTGTATTTTATAGCTAGGTGAGGTAGACTAGAAATGGTTCTAGCAAAGCTTCTAGTAATATCCTGTCGGTCGCTCGAGATTATAAGAACTTTGTGCCAATAAATCTCATATGCCGTATTGCAAGGTTTTGCAAATGCAACATTATCTGTTTTATCCTAGGACAGAAAACAATGTAATCATAATTTTTAGAAATACATTTTACATGATAAAGTCAAATACTTTTAACAGCCAGAAATGATATGGTGAAAATGATATATTTTAAAGATACTTATCATGAGAAATTGTGAAAATTGTTCTAAACAAGTTAGCAGCTTGAACAAGAATCTAACAATGGCTTGAGACCTTTCCTTTGGTTGTTAAGTTCATTAACTGTTACTACTAAATTTTTATTTGAGTTGAGGATAGGATTTCAATATAATTTTATTCATGTAAATTTTTTGCCTTGACAGCTACTTTGATAGTTCTGGAGTTAGTGGTGCGATTCCTTCGACGTTTGCTAATTTAAAAAGCCTTAAGACAATGTAAGAACTAGCTTACTACTTCTTTTCTCACCTACAAACTTTCTAAAATTTACATAATGATGAATATAAAAACAAAAAATTGTGATTAGATTGTGTGAGGAAATATTTGTGGTATCAGGTGGGCTTCAGACACTGAACTAACGGGCCGGATACCTGACTTCATTGGGAATTGGTCAAAGCTTACTACCTTGTAAGACAATATTGTTAGCCCTATCCTATTTGCTTCTCGCTAAATCATGCTTGATAAGGCTCAATTTTCATTGCAAAGTCAAAGTAACATTATTTATTGTAAGAGTTATTATTGATAAAATTTTAGTGTGTATTTGTGCATTCTACAGAAGAGATGCATTTGTGCACAATTTATGATTAACTACTCCAAAATGATTTTGGTAGGAAGTTTGAAGGAAACTCTTTAGAAGGTCCAATACCCTCAACATTTTCCAATTTGACTTCTCTGACGGAGTTGTGAGTGTCTACATCTCCTAGTTACTTTTACTTGTATTTCGCAAATCTTGTAAAGCTTACAAGCTCATGTTTGATATTATTGTAGGAGAATAAGTGATTTGTCTAATGGGAGCTCTTCACTGGCATTTATACAAAATATGAAATCTCTAAGTATCTTGTAAGAAAACAAGTTTTTATGTTTCAGATTCCTAATTATGAATATCCATGTTTTTTTTTCCTTCTTTGTTGCTCTTCCAGAATATAACATAATAGTTTGGTTGCATCTGTTGCAGAGTGCTGAGGAATAATAACATTTCTGATTCAATTCCATCAAATATAGGAGAATACCAAAAGTTGTCACAGCTGTAAGTAATGCCCATTGGTGGGTGACTTTAGAGTTTTAGATATACGTGGTGCTGTAATTTAAGTTGAATTTGATTGCTGCTCAAAGCAATGGAACTGAGAACATATTTGCTATTTATTAGGTTGGGCAACTCCAACCTGAAGAAAGAAATTTATGTAGGGTTCCTGTATTAAAATTTAAATGGTAAATTTAAGTGATATTTTTATCAGATTTCTCTTCGCTTGCAAAATGAACTCACCTTGTTTGTAACTATGTGATAAGGGGCCACTTCATTGTATTTCAAATTCAACCTATTTCTTTTTCACTTATCTCATCTTTTCTCTATCCTTTTCTTTTTCCTTCTTTCTTGTTAGGATAGTGTATAAAGATTATAATTGTTAATTACCTCTTGTAGATAACTAGTTTTATGTATTACAACCATGTGATAATAGCTTTGTTATTAGTACATTATAATAATATTGTTTAACTTTTTTAGGGATTTGAGCTTCAACAATATAACAGGACAGATTCCAAACGCGCTTTTCAATTTGAGTTCGCTCTCTTACTTGTAATATACCTAATTTTCTTAATTTCATATTATACATTCCAATATTACTTTGTATTATATTGAAGCATGTACTACTACCTTCTTTATCAGGTTTCTTGGAAATAATAAGTTAAATGGCACTGTGCCTCCACAAAAAAGTGGATCTCTTCGCAACATGTAAGTACATAAAGACATCACTTGCATTTTACAACATTATGATACATTTAAAATGGTGGTGTCTAATAATTTGCTTTTTAATTGAAAAAGTCCCTAATTTGTATAAGGATATTTTGAATCTCCGATGCATATGTACAAGGAGTTATATTCAATCTAATGTCAAGTATTTTGGTAGAAAAATGTTGGGTACCGCATCCAAAATCTTGTATGAGCTAAGTGATCATTTATATGTAGTGAGCTATAACAATCTTATGGAGCAAATGCTTTTACATTTGGAGGTTATAGCACACTCAGGTTAATCAAAGATTTGATCTCCATGTAATAATTTAGCAATTACTCGAAAATTATGGAAATGTTCCATTTCTTTTTTTCTTTGGGGGGGGTGGGTGGGGAGGGTATTTTCTGTATATCAATAAGCAAGCAATTACAGAAAAGACTAAATGCTGTATCACCAATGGATTAATTGTAATGTCCTAATCATATAGTCTCATAAAAGAGTAATGTCATGCTAGATACATGGATTTCCATGTGTAGCTAAAAGCATAAACAAGCATGGCATTATTAGCAAACATAGAAAAATAGAGGTCCTAGATTTTGAATAATGTGGTTTCAAAATTTTGTTTCAAAGCATCAACGTGAATTGACTAATGCGTAATTTAGTACTGAACATGGGATTGATTACCAGTTGAATGGATCATGTATCTAACATCCTTATTATGTTATGATTGCAGTGATTTGTCTTACAATAATTTACAGGGAAGCTTTCCTTCTTGGGTCAGCGAACAAAATTTACAACTGTATGTATACTATTGTATTTGAAAATATTTATGTTATATATATGCTTCTAATATTCTACAACTTGCTACTCTTGAATAAAAACTGACATTCAGATCTTATGTTGTATAATATGCAGTAATTTAGTTGCCAACAATTTCACAATAGAAAGTTCAAACAGCAGGTAAATTTCTCGATGCTATATTTTCTTATTTAAAATCTTGAGTTTTACCATAATGAAACAAGTTTCTAATCAAGTTTAAAATGTTATTAGTCTTGTCAATTAAAGTAGTGAAGCTGTTAGAGGCTAATAGCCATGATTTTCAACATGGTAACTTATCCTCTCAAATATTTTGGAACTTTACATGGAGTGTGAATTATCATTAACTCACTACCTCAGAGAATTAAAATGTTTTACTAGAAGTAAATTATAGATAGAAATTACTAATGAAAAATCTATATTATAGATAGAAATTAATTAGCTGGTGTCTAGCAATGTATATTACTTACATGTTTATTAAAAGGAGTGAATTTAGGCATCTGATGCAGGACAAAAGCTTTGATACCAAACTAATTTGAGATTTGTTGGGTTTTGGGATAGGTAGGGATAGTGTTTGTTTTGGAGAAGGCTGGAAAATATTTGGAAGTGAAAAAGAAAATTTTTGGAAGTTGAACAGATAAAGGAAGAAGTAGAAAATATTTTCTTAAGCCGCACATATGGATATTTTGTGCATGAGAAATGGAGTTTCTGGCTCCAATAACTCAAGATTCATCAATTACCAAAATATGCCCAAAAAAAAAAATAAAATAAAATAAAATAATAATAATTAGAATGGGTCAGGCCTGGTTATATCATCTTATTTACATGGTCAAATGACACCTAATCTATATGTTCTGTTGATATAGAACATTGATAAAAATGAAGTGTAATTAGCTTATTTGATACCTAGGAGAGTAATGGGGACTATCAAAGCCCATTTGATTAAATTACCCCTCCCTTCTCTTCCCCACACACCCCCCCCCCCCCCCCCCCCCAAAAAAAAAGTAAAAATAAAAACACCACTTCTACCTAAATACTATATGTTTCTCTTCATGATCAATTTCATATATATATATATATATATATATATTTACTTCTTGTGATTGCAAATAATGCCTTACATTGGGAAAACACAAGTCGTAACTCATTTAAAGAAACCTCTTTCATCATGGGGCAATGATGAGTTAGTATTCTTAGGAGAATGCTTATGAGCATATTGCCAAGAGATCATTTCTCATTACATGAGTGAAAACTTAATCCTAATTATAATATTTGTATCAATTAGATATATCTGCTTTAATAGCTAATGTTTTATGTCGTTGAATTACACATTCCATGCCTAAGTGCATTTCTGTTCTGCTTTAGTGTTTTGCCTTCAGGATTGAGCTGTCTTCAACGGGGTTTTCCTTGCAATCGAGGCACTGGAAGATGTAAGTACAATTTAAAATATCACACCTGATTGTAAGATTGGAAAGCATTCGCAAGTATTGAAGCCAAACTGCAAGAAGATTATACGCTAGTTTTGGTGCTTCTAAGCAGAATACGAAGTGATGAAACTTTAGATGTTTACAAAATATTGATATGGACATGGTACAATAATGCAGTCCAAATTTTTAGTACACATGAATATTGGACTTGTCTTTTTAAAGGCTAAATTGGAAATGCATCAAAGCTACATTCCAGTGTCAATTTAGTATACAGTAATTTTAAATGGCATCGTGATGTACTTTAACGAAAAATTGCAAGGTCTGTGAACCTCTGCCAAGAACCCTATGCTGGCGATCATTAAAAGAGTATTTAAAAAGATCGGGTTTGAATAGGTCAATATTTTGTGCTTAGAACTAAGTCTCACATTCAAATACAGATAATTAAACTATTTTTCAACCTACATTCTTGATTTTTTTATAACAGACTACTGATCAGGATTCTAAATTCAAGCATGTACACTATTGAAATGTGTGGCATACTTATGAATGCACTAATTTAATTACCTTTTTTGAGCTTACACATCAATGAATGTTTTTTTATTTTATATATATTTGTTTTCAGATTCTGAGTTTGCAATTAAGTGCGGAGGTCCTCCAATTACCTCTTCTAATGGGATTGTGTATGAGAGGGATAATGAGACACTTGGTCCAGCTACATATTATGTGGTTGACACAGACAGGTGGGCAGTTAGCAATGTTGGATATTTTAGTGGGACCAATAGTCCTTCGTATACAAGTTCTTCGTCATCTCAATTCACAAATACTTTAGACTCAGAGCTGTTCCAAACAGCTCGACTCTCTGCTTCATCATTACGATACTATGGCCTAGGGCTCGAGAATGGAAACTACACTGTGAGCCTCCAATTTGCAGAAATAGCTTTTGTAAACTCTAACTCATGGAAAAGTCTTGGGAGGCGTATCTTTGATATTTATATCCAGGTCTGCATCATATTATAGAATTGTTTTAGAACTTCTGCATTTTCTTTTAAAATGAAGTTTGCATTGCCTAAAAAGTTTATTCACCCTAGTAAATAAGTGTTAGTTTCTTTGATAACCGTTAATTGTGAAGTTTAATAATTCCGCACCATGATCGTGTCTAGGGATTATGATGGCGATCTAAGTTTATATTTCTTTACAAAAAAAGAGTATAAGATACAAATATATTGACTGTCTTATTCATCAATATAGATTTTTGTTGAATATGATGCATATTTACAATTGAAATTATCTAATCAATTCTAAATTTGCCACTAGCAGTTCTCTATTTTGCCCCTCCACATGTTTTCTTTAACCAACTATTTTGCTCTTAGTTTTCTCTGAATTTTTGTCAATTACAGTACAACCATTACCTCTGTGATTTCTTCACTTTTTTTACAATTTATTTCCGAAACTCAAAATAGTTTTGATATCTAAAATATGTCTATAATCATGATAAGGATTTTGAATGAAACCTTTGATGTTTTCCCTCTCCAATATTCCTATAAAATGACCTCTTTCCTCTTATCCTCATTCCTTTCTGTTTTGCTAATTTTTGAATTTGTTTACTCTAGGGGAATCTTGTTTTAAAGGAATTTGACATACAAAAGGAAGCCGGTGGTGCCTCTTTCGTAGCTGTTCCAAAGGAATATAAGAATGTTCAGGTATCAGAAAACTACCTTGAAATCCATCTCTTTTGGGCTGGAAAAGGGACTTGCTGTGTACCTGCTCAAGGTACTTATGGACCTTCTATTTCAGCCATCAGTGCTACCCCAGGTAAAAAAGTGCAGAAACTGTAGATGCAATTTAGAAAGATTAGGTACTGATTTCCTCACATTTTAGTACCATGTTATTGACTATCTTACTTTGGTATAGAATTTACACCCACTGTTAGTAACATACCTCCAAGCACAAGCAGCAACAAGAATAGGACTGGCCTGATTGTGGGTGTTGTTGTTGGTGTTGGGGTTTTGAGCTTTCTGGCTGTTTTCTTGGTTTTCTATATTCTTCGAAGAAGAAAACCACTTACCAATGATGATGAAGGTAAGCCAAAAATTATGTTGCATATACATGATAGTTGTCAAACTTCATTCAGTTTTCTCAACATATTAGAAAAATGGAACTCTTTCCTTTATGTGATGCTATGGTACTCACTATTAATGACTAGTGAGGTGGCCTCTGCATATTCCATATTAAGTAGTATAAAATGCAGTGTATCATTTCTTGTGTACATAGGCATTTTTACTAAGACCTCATTTTATTCATGTCTTGGAATAATATGCATTCACACACAAACAGACATATATGACCAATAAGTAATAGGGAGAAACATAATTTATGTGGCCAACGAAGCCCCAGGCTATATACAGATTCCCATTTATTATGCTTGCTACCTAATCTCCTGCTTCAGTCCAACAACGTTCTGGACTAAAACACATTGATGATATTGATTCTTAAGAAAAGGATAGTTCCTCATTTAGCTTACAAAAACGTTGCTGAATTTTCTGCTATAACCACTCAAGCAAATTGATTACTAGAAAAGGGATTCAGTGTTACAACCTATGTTTATGTTGAAATTGCAGAGCTCCTCGGAATAGATGCTAAAACATTCACTTTCAGCTATGCTGAACTAAAGACAGCTACAGAAGATTTTATTCCTGATAATAAGCTTGGAGAGGGAGGATTTGGACCAGTTTATAAGGTAATTCCATATTCTAATCAAGAACTTCAGTGGCTGAAACCAAGCCATTGCTGTAAAGTTGACTGTCTGATATACATCTATACATCTATTGATAATTCCAAGCAATAGCTATTAACAAATCACAGAGTGCAACATCACCCCTTTTTCTTTTTGTTTATTTCATTTATATTATCCTTTTATTTTATTTTTATTTTTATTTTTTTGAAATTCCTTGGCCACCCTTATTATGATATCTTGTTCCTGTGATTGGCGAGAAGCTGGCAGTTGCAATTACTAAATTGATCCAAAAATAAATGAAGAGTAGTAATTCTATATCCATATGCAACAAGCTGGAAACCAGCCACAACAGTTAAGGGATATAACAGAGCAAACAACTCCCAACTACAACTAGACAACAATATCTAAACTACACAACCAAGATTGACCACCCAGATAAACAGATCAGGGACAAAATCCCAGCAACTAACAAACCAAAATATGAGATAATGCAAAACTAGACAACCGCACATCCGCTTAGCAAATCAGCAAGAAGAAGAATCTGCAACAGGTGGAAAGTTGTACCACCACATAGATCAAACTTTAGGCTTAAACACAACATCTGAGATACCCCATCTGGCGCAGAATTTTTTGTTGATGCTAGAGCTGGGATATACACCCTTGCTTTCAATTTTATACTTCTCCTGATTCTTTATCCTAAATTTGTTCCTTTGTTCTCACTGTGCTCTGGTGCTTAACAGCATTTCTTTGAGCCCAAACATGGTTTATACCAGCAATGAAGCCTAACCTGCTACAATCTGCCCTAAAGATTTTTCCTTTTCAATTTTGTACTGCCCAGGTGATGAGATTATCCCATTCATCATCAAGGCCTTCTTGACAGCACCATCTTTTAATTATCCTCCAACTTCTTTGAGAAAAAGGGCATTTGAAGAAGATATGTTCTCTATTTTCAGTGCATGCTCTACATAGTACACACAAACTGTCACAACTTACTACCCAACTAACCATGCACTTAATTATCTATCACTCAAAGCCAACCAAGTAGCAAAAGCATGCCTTGGGATGGCTTTGGCAAATAAAACAATTTTCCACCAATTGATAGTTGGCATCCTTGGCCGAATTTGGTCCCAAGCACTTGACATAGAGAAAGTAACAAGATCATCAGACCTTGAATAGCTCCAATTCCAAGCCTTGTTTAGAATCACAGTCACTAGAGAGTTTAGCATTTAATAAGGTGGCAGCATCATACACTATTCTATGCCTAAATTTTTGATAGAGACGGCTATCTGGGTGCCAATTATCATGCCACATGTAAATGTTAGAACTATACCCCACCAGGACTTGATTAATGGCCTAGCCAAATCTCAGAGTTGAAAGTTATTTTAAAGTTCTTAATCAAATGAACCAACCTATTTTCTAATTGTTTTCTGATTCAGGCCATATTCCCAAATTCAAACTTCTCTAAGTTTCCATGCCATAAAATCTGTTACACATTTTCCCCTTTATATGGCCTGGTTACATATTTAAAATTATGGTTCTGTCCCCTTTTTTTAAGGCTACTCTTTACACTGGGTAAACTTATAAAAGAAAGTATTGTACAATGAAATGAGACCCATTTTATGCCACTATATTGCAATTTCAAGAAGTGAATCTGTTCTTAAAAAGCACTTATTTACAGCAAACTACTTATAGAGGGTGATGAATTGATCAAAATAAGGGACAAATTACATTTTAATGATTATGGAAATTTAATATCGTCATGGATGGCTTAATGTTTGAGTAGTTTTTTAAGATTGTTCAAAATGGACTGGTCAAGAAAAAATCATCTCTGGTTGATGTTTATTAGATTTGATAATCACAGGAACCAATATATGAGTAATTACATTTTGTGGAGGGTATTGTAGTTTGAGTAACCACAGTTGGTACAAATAAATAATTTCCAAAATGTTTTAGTATTATGAGACTGACCAAATAATTGAAGTCATTAGCAAACAAGATTGTATATACTAGGAGCATAAAAATAATGGTTTTTTTTTTTTGGTTCCTTCTTTTCTAGACGTTAGTGAGGCTGGTTACCTGATCTATGAAATGGGATCCATAAGATGACATTTCTGGTAGTTTATAGCTTGCCAGATGTATTGCTTGTATCATTGGAAGTAAAAACACTCTGGAAAGCAAGTTTTTTATTTTAAAAATCAAAGTTTTTGACCATACGAAGACAATATAGTGCTTTGTAGAACATTTATATCGGGCAACCTGTCATTCCTGCCTGATACTTTTCCTTGAATGGTTTGAAGCATAAAATTGAAATTGATTAAAATTGACATGCAATTTCATGGTGAAGATGACCACTGACCATTAAGAAACCAAATTGTTTTGAAATTTATTCATATAAATTTTATGTATAAATGGGTATTGTGTGGTTTTGTTTTACATTTTTTGACTTTACTTAGCATCAATCAGATAAAAAGTCTAAATTACATCTATTAAGCCATCCATCCTAATTATCCAAACTCTCATTTTTATATTTACTATAATAGATTAAATTATATGTAGAGTAATATTTTTTAAACATATTCTTTAATATTTTGTTTGGTACTTTGTATAAAATAGGGAACACTTAATGATGGGAGAGTAATTGCTGTGAAGCAACTGTCTGTCACATCACACCAAGGAAAGAACCAATTCCTGACTGAGATTGCTACTATATCTGCTGTGCAACACCGTAACCTTGTGAAGCTGTATGGATGTTGCATTGAGGGAGATAAACGACTCCTTGTGTATGAGTATCTAGAAAATAAAAGTCTTGATCAAGCATTATTTGGTATGTGAACACATCTTTGCTGTTGCTAACTGAGCATGTAAGTATTTATTTATACTATGTAGATTTAATTTATATGCTTGCATGAGACAGGAAAAAGAACCTTGAATCTCGATTGGTCAACACGTTTCGATATATGCTTGGGTGTAGCAAGAGGTTTAGCTTATCTTCATGAGGAGTCACGGCTTCGGATTGTACACAGAGATGTGAAGGCTAGTAATATCCTGCTTGACTCTGATCTCATCCCCAAAATATCAGACTTTGGCTTGGCCAAGCTTTATGATGATAAAAAGACCCACATAAGCACGCGCGTTGCAGGGACTATGTAAGATCCTAGAGGCTTAGCTTGTCACCTTGTCTTTTTGAATTACATAATCTTTTATTTTGTGCATGTAAGATCCTAGAGGCTTAGTAAGATTAGTACTAATTTGTGCATGTGATTTTTACTGGTGCAGTGGGTATCTTGCACCAGAGTACGCCATGCGTGGGCACCTTACAGAGAAGGCTGATGTTTTTGCCTTTGGTGTTGTGGCTCTAGAGCTTGTTAGTGGGAGGCCAAATTCTGACTCAAGCTTGGAAGAAGAAAAGATATATCTTCTTGAATGGGTATGAACAATATTTTAGTGCACCATGACAATCATCTTTCTTTAATTGGATGGATTTTTTTCCTTCCAAAAGTTTCAGTAGTATATATTTTTGTTTAGATATGTGTTTTGGGTTCATGACAGTCATGATCCATCCACAACTATATATATTTTTTGCTTCTGCCAAAAGTTGAAGTACCAGCAAAGCTTGGATCATAATTTATCAATAAATAAATAAAGAGGAAAGTCAGGACATCTAAAGGAAGTGAAGTAATTTTATTTGCTTATTTAGAGTATTTGCAAAATGAGTCCAATTTGCAGTATAATAGGAAATCAAATGAGTCTCCATGCTCAAATCTACGCTAGTAAGAGCCTACTTTTTGTATGACCAAATACCATGTAATGGTCTCTCTCCAAGTTATTTTATGAAATTCAAGATAACACATAGGTTTTGTTTTTTACATTATTTATTCATAATTTTGTGATGTTCCTGATTTTGAATTTTACACACTTAGATATTGAAATATATGTCAAGCTTGACCTGTCAGTGTCACTCATCCATATGTCACCAAACATTTAAAATGTGTTAATGGAGTGGCAATTAGATTCACAAGATGAGCTTGTGGTTGACTTTAGAGATAACAACTAGATTCTATTTAGATCCCCAGTAAAACTTGGTTGTCTTATTCATTCAGACAAGTTGAATACTCACTACCAATACATTTATACTATGTTATGAACACTTAGACTGTTAAACTCATTGAAACAATTGGAATATTGGATTACTTACTTCCACCACTTTTGTATTATATTCTGAACTTGAATAAAGTTGTCTCATTGAAACAAATGGATCACTCACTGCCACCACTTGTACACAACATTTTGAAGCTACTCTGATAGCATATATATCTTTCTTAGGCTTGGCAGTTGCATGAAAACAACCGTGAAGTTGATCTTGCAGACTCTAAATTATCAGAATTCAATGAGGAAGAAGTAAAACGACTGATTGGAGTATCTCTTTTGTGCACTCAAGCATCCCCAACACTGCGGCCATCAATGTCACGTGTGGTGGCAATGCTCTCAGGAGATATTGAAGTGAGCACTGTAACTTCAAGGCCAGGATATTTGACAGATTGGAAATATGATGATATAACCAGCGTAACCAGTGAGGATGCAATTGATACTACCTATTTCAAATCATCATCAGCTAGTACAAGCATGGTGGGTGATGTAGGGAATTCACCAGCAAATGCTTCTAAACCTATGCCTGGTGATACTATCGAACAGGGTCGATGAGAATTCGTCATTATTTTTCTTCAAATTTATTATTGTGTGTAGTTAAAAAACGTTTTGTGTATTCTTCCTTTTATGAGTTTGACAATGTAATTCCTTACATTTTTCGGTAGACGCATAGTTTAGTTTGTTTCATGTTGTGACAGAAACACTATCGAATGTAAGGTACTATTCAAGAAGTTTTACAAATGTTTCACGTGGAGATTTACCTTATTTATTTTTTTATTTAAAATTTCACTAGTTGAAGTTCATAATTGAAAACTAATTAACACTTTCACTTATCTACTCATGGTTCACCATAGTGAAATACTGGGTGAGTATGACCAAGTAAGACATCTAACCCTGATATCTAAGCTTCGTTGGCTAGTGACACATGGCTGAGTAAGTTAAATGGTCACACCGAGTCCATTCAATTGAGACATATATAAGGAAAGAAAGAGCTTTAATCCCCAAAGAATCTCATCTATATTCAAGTTACCCCAAAGAAAAATACTACTTAATTGGCAAGCAATAGAATAGTTGTGTATCAATGGTTGGTGTCGGTTGTTGGTTCCTCAAACAAAGATTGCATGACAAGATTGTTGTGGTCCTTTTCTAGATTGCCACTTGCTTGTGCTTGATTGGTTTTCTTCGTGGTCCTAGAATTAGTTGTGGGAGTCGAATCCACCACCCTGGTTTGCACAATTGGTGAAGAAGGCTAGCAGAGTGTCATGCTTAACAAGCCTACAACAGAGGGAAAGCACTACAAGAAGTGCTAAAATCGAAGTGAATGGAATTGTAATGGAGGAGAAGGAATTATTTTATGTTTAGTGCCTTTAAGAATGCACAGGAAATATATTGAGCTATCTATTGAACTAGTCATAAATTTTATGAAGGTATAAGGATTTTTATGTGAATGTAAGGGTGATTTTTTCTGCAATTTTGACATTCCATGTTTCTCTGATTCATTTTAGGACTCATGCCCTTAATTTTCAGGTTATTCCCTATTTTAAATATTTTTTTGGTGCTCTTAAAAGACCAGCTCAATGTAGTGAAGGTTTGTTAAACTCAATGGACATTTTTAATCAGTTGCTTGTCATTAGCTCATTGTAGGCTAAGAAAAATGCTTCTTTAAGAGGGATTTCCTTTCCCCAACAAGCTGATTTTGATGAATTAGGACAATCAATATTTAATTCTTGATTGAATCTGAATCCTTTTATTAGGTGTGAGGATAAGTGTGTGGTAATGACTTTGGTTTAGCAGGTATACCAGAATTCCCATGCACAATTGGTTGTGCACACAACATTGTCCATGGGCTCTAGGGTCCTTCAAGTATTCCAAGCCCTAGGAGAGGAACTAATTTTCTAACATTTTTGTTATGAAGCTTGGCAACCAAACTTATTAGTTAAGTAGCATCTCGAGTCTTTAAGACTTGAGTTCTATAAAGGAAATGAACAAATACAAAACTTATGCACACTCTTAATGAGAGAGATAGAGAGAGAGATCCTCAAATCAACAAATTAGATCTGTGCTTTGTGCTTCTCCAGATTTGTAACTCTGCTTTCTTATTTGCTCTTCTCCAGATCTATAACTCTACTTTCTTTTCTATTTTACTTCTCTAGATTTGTAACTCTGCTTTTTTTTTTTTTTTTTTATTCTTCTTTGTTCTTCTTTTACGAAACTCGAGTTCTAAATGGATTATTTATCCACATTAGCTTTTACGACCTTAGAACTTGACTATTAGTGACTTGAGATGCTACTTAGCTAAAATGTTTGTTTTTGGGTTCATATAACGAAATTGTTAACAAAAGCTCACCAAATGGTAAAAAAATCCATCACCCCTTTGTTTTTGGGTTCAATTGTTGGCAAAAGAAAACATAGTGTTGCTTCAAAGTTTTATTTTTGACACCATGACTTGTACACACTTGTTGAAATAGTGTTTTGAATTTTAGTTATAATTGTAAATGGTGATTTTGACATGATTTTAGCTGTTTCATACATACAATGTGTAACTATCACCGCTCATTTATGAATTTGGTGAGCTCTACTTTTTCTTTCTTCACTTGGCTTAGGGAAGCTCAATTGGACTTCATCCGTGGGCCCAAATTGTAATACAATTTTGATCTGGTTTGGTTGGCTGCAGAAGGCCAGGGGTTGGCATCAAAATGGTCCCTCTTTGATCAAATTTGAATTGGACTTATGTGGGCCATTGCTTTTCCTTCCTTTTAATTGGGCTTTACCCATGGGTTGAGGCCACAGGCCACACTCTCAATTTGTGTGCTAGGTTGGTCATCTCCAATAAGCCACGAATTTAGCGAGCTACTTTTGGGCTTTACACTAGTGTTTGTGAAGAGTTTTGTGGCCCTTAAGCCCATTCCATTTTATTTGACCAAAATGCCCTTAAAAAAGATCGAACTTGCTCTATAAAAATTAGGAACATCACCAACCATAAGAGCATTAGCATTTGGGGGGGGGGGGGGGGTGTTAAATTCCCCAAATTGCTTCTTTAGCAACACACCTGCTCAAATTGAGCTTTACCCAAGTGTGTGTTGCTAAAAGTTTTTAGCAAACATAAATAGTAAATATGTATATATACAAATTGCAGTTCATGGTTGCTAACATAAAAGTATACATAAAAATATATAGAAGTACATAAACGAGGGAAGTGGAAAATGGGAAAGAAGATAGAGAATGAGTTGATAAGATAGTTTATAATATTTTAATGAGTTGTATCTAAAAATAAAAACTGAGATGTTTTATGAGTTGTAAAATGGGTTGGTAAAATAGATAAAATAGTTCTTTTAATTGAAAAATAGATATTTTTATTTTTATTTTTACAAACTGGGACATGAATGCTCTAAGTCAATAAACATGAGAAATACAATAAATCAATCATTAATTCAGTTTCATAAATAAAACTTATGTGTTAGCAAAGCATCAACCATTGAGATCATTTTTATGATATATCTATAGTTTTAAATTTTTACTTATTGATTGAAAAAATAGGGGATAAAACTCCCAATATGCTATATTTTAGCATCAAACTACAAAATACATGCATTACTTGGGAGGCTATTTGTAAAAAAAAAATTACAGCTCAGTTACCAGTAATAGCATTCTCATCAGGTGTGCCAAATGCCAAATATTTGGCATTTGGCACACTAAACACCGAAAATAGCCCTTCATGAGGTGTGCTAAATGTCTCAAAATTATGAGACATGCTACAGTACGCTCTCAAATATGAGAGTGTATGGACAGGAATGTTATAATTCTTTTGATTATTTTATTTACTTTTCTCTCTCCTCCCAACACACATCTCTCTCCGTCTGCAACACATCTCTCTCTCTCTCTCTCCTCTCTGGTCTCCATCTCTCTATTGCTCCCTATTTCTTCCTCACTTTCATTTTTTTTTTTTTTTTTTTTTTTTTTTTTTTTTTTTTTTTTTTTTTTTATCTCTCACTCTCTTCCTTTCTCTCTGCATTTCGGTATTATCACCGCAGATCTGACCCGTCTCTGTGCTTCTCTCTCTCTCTCTTTTTTTTTCCCTGTCACTATCTCTCTCTTTTTCTTTTCCTGTAATGAAGAAGAAGGCGATTCCGATCTGAAGCAAAGCTCGCCGGTTGAAACTCGCCAATTTGAAGCTTTGCTCGCGCAGGGGCAGTCGCTAATCTTTGCTCTCGTCCTCCACAGTCGTCAATCTTTGCTTCTTGTCACGAAGAAGAAGCCGATTCCGATCTGACGCAGAGCTCGCTGATTTGAACCTCTGCTTGTCGATTTGAAGCTTTGCTTGCCTAGGGGTAGTCGCCGATCTTTGCTCGTTGTCCTCCACAGCTCTCGCCGCCGATGGTTGGTTGAGTTTGGTCATTGATTAATCTATTGAATTGGGGCTTTGTTGAAAATTTTGAGTTTTTATTATTATTATTTGTTGTTGAGGTTTTTGGATTTGGAATTTGTTGAAGGATCCAGTGATTGTGGTTGTAATTTGTGGCGGTGGTTGTAGCGGTGGTTGTTGTTGTGGTGGTTGTTGTAGCGGTGGCTGTTGGTTCTTGCGTGGTGGCAACTGCCACTGGCTGTGCATTTGTATATTTGTTGGATTTTGGGTAAATATATTATTTTAATTTGTAGTAAATATTATTTTAATGTATAGAATTGAAGAATAAAACATCTAATAAATGAGATATTATAAAATGATGTACTAAAAAAATAAAATTAGTTTTTGGTTTGTCAAACTCACATTTTTTTATGAGAGGGCCGATAAGGACACCCTAACGTCCTAAAAATAGAACTTATTGTAGCCAGTTGGGAAAAATAAAATAATATGCTTTAATGTCTCTCTCTTCCTAAAATATCTCCATTCTTTGTCTCTCTTCAGTCTCTCATCTCCTCTCTCTCTCTCTCTCTCCAAATCTCCCTTACCAAAATGCTCTCTTTCTCTCCCCATGCCCGCTCAGCCAGCACACTAGACATTGTTCCTCTACCTAATTTTCTCTTCGCTCCATCGCTCTCTCTATCTCTTCCCTATCACTTATCTCTCTCAGGCGGTTCAGTGGCAGAGGTGTAGTGGATTGTGGTCACATGGGTTGTCGGTTGTTGGTGGGTCAAGGGGTTGTGCGGTGGTGGTGGCGTGGGTCGTGGGTAGTGGTGGTGTGGGTTGTTGTAGGCCGTGGGTGAGATGTGAGTTTTGGGTTTCTGTGGGTCATGCGATGGTGGATCCGGTCTGTATGGGTGGTGGGCTAGTTTGGTGTGGTGGTGGTGGTGGTGGTGGTAGTGTGTTGCATCTATTGAAGGTTGTGATTTTAGATATGGGTATGGGTATGTGATTTTTTGGTTTTTGGTGGCTGTTGATGGTTGTGATGGTGGTGGAGGTGCTAAATTTCTTGTGATGGTTGCTGGGTGGTGTTTATGGTGCAGCATGGATTTGGATTAGGTGGTTGTTTTTAGATTTAATGGGTTTTGGTGGTTGGCATGGTGGTGGCAACTGTGGTTGTTATGGCTGATGGCATGGTTGGTTGTAGTGGTTGCTAGTGGTGGTTTCAGTTTCTGTTAATGGCAGTGATTGAGTTTCGGTGGTTGGTTGTAGATAGGATGATTTGAGTATGGGTTTGGTTGGTGGATGGTGGGTGGTGGCCGGTAGATGTGTTGATTTTTTTGGGGTGTTAGGTGGTTGAGAGAGAGAGAGGGAGAGAGAGAATGAGGAAGAAAATAGAGAGACGAGGAGAAGAGAGATGTGAAATATTATTTTATTGGATAGTGTATATTATTTTAATGAATTATATGTTTAAATAAAGTTTGGGGACCTTTTCAAAAAAAAAAAAAAAAAAGAGTAGAGTTTTGAATATTAGGTATATTGTAAAATGGCATAATATAATAGATAAAATAATTTTTAGATAGTAAAATTGAAACTATTATGCAATTCTAGATGCTAATGCTAAGAGTAATTGGAGCTTGAATTGATTGAATTGAAACATGGAAAAAAGGAATTTGAATTCAAATGGGAGAACGTGTTTTTGTGTGGTGGGAAGTTTGTTGATTAGAAATTGTGAGTTTTTAAATTTTAAATTTTGAAGAGATCAAATAAATTTTAGGAAAATGAGGTGAATTTTGTATTTTAATTTTACACAAAATTTGATAATGACTTTCAGACCCTCACTTATTTATTTGTTTGAAATAATATTAGTTAAAATTTAAGGGTGGTTTAGAGAATTCAAAGAATAGGTAACTGGTTCTTTCTTATTCCTCATTAAAAAAAAAAAAAAAAAAAAAAAATTCGCTCTTATTGGACTAAATAGACCAATTCACTATTTTACATTATCATTTTAGTATCATAATTTACAATAGCTGATAGATAATTGGGAAAGTTTAAAGTAAATTTTAAAGATGAAAATAAAATGGTGTAAAATAAAAAGAGAGAGAATAAAATAAACTAGTAGTAATTGTGTAGGTCGAAAAATATTTTTTAGAAATAATTGCTTAAATAACCGTCATAATTAATTTAGTAAATATGGGTCAAGATTTTAATTAGACAAAATGAAACTCCGCAAGAATGGAGAGAAACTAGAGAATAGAAAATATGAAAATAACTGATATCTAGTGGATATATATGCCATCAAAAAGCTTAAGGGTGGATGTAATCAGTACAACTTTTCCTTCTTCATTTTTACGCTTAGCACTTAACACTTTTTGTCACTCAGAAATTTCTGAATCCATTACTCACCTCCAATCATGGATAACATAGGGTAAAGAACCAGTGTAAGTGTGTAAAAAAAAAAAAAATTGGGCTTCATTAATAATGTCCTTATTTAATTATGGGGTAACAACATGTTCATTCGTCCCAGTGAAATTGCCACTATGACCACAATGCCCGGACTTGCGGGTTGTATGACCCGCTTTCTTTTTTCCTTGGAAGTCACCACTTAGTTTATGTCCATGAACCAAATTAGGCCTCTTGGGCTTTCTTATGTGGGTCTACATACTAGAAACTAAGTGTAGAGTTAAGATATGTGAATGAGAATGTATTAGGTGCCCAACCTCACTCAACCCATGGGCCGATCTTTTTTATTGTTGATAGACCATATTTAAGTAAGATTATTAACAAAGCCCAATATCTTAATCATGAAATCATTACATTAAATAAAACACACAAGGCAAATATCTCATATCTTGACATAAAAGGAAATAAACTCAAATCAAATATCAATCAAATATATCAAGTCAAATAAAATATTCTAAATAGAAATAAATAAATTCTAATTAAATCAGACAAATCAACCAAAAATTAATAAGGAAACATCCTATTCTAAACATCTCATAGAAAAGTCAAAAGAATAAATCATGGCAAGCAATTAATTCGCATTTATCACCCTAACCCGAAATGTTCATAGTCAAACAGAGTCACACATTTCTTAAAAAAATATAAAAAATATTACAGAACATAAATCAAGCAATTAAAACAAAGATTTATTATTTTCTGGGTTAAGCTGTGTACGGTGTACCCATGGAGGAGGTTGTGTACGTAGTACGCATCTTTACGAGCATGCATATGCACCTTTAACCATCTGCCACGTCTTGATATTGAAACAAAATTCTAGAAACGTGTTCACATGTTCAATCAAATCCACATCCATTAATGCATCAATTCAGCCCTTTAAACAATACATGGTGAGACACAACAATCAAAATCTATTCCTAAACATCATCAAGAATGCACCGAAAATAAATCAAGGAAAACAAATCAAAGTCTATTCCTAAACATGCATGTAATCTCAAATTTTTCTTAAGAACATCATAGCACAGACCAAAACATGTTCATTCACATATTCGTATATCAATTCAACTCTTGAGAACAAACTAAAATAAACATAAACAAATCAAAGATAAACGAATAAAAACATATCATGCATAGAATATCACATATATTCAAGAACAACAAAATATGAATTAAAACATGTTCAAACTAAGAGTCATGGAGAGGGACTCATCTTGCTTGAAGCTTAAAACTTTGAGTATTTAACTGTCCCCTCAATGCCTACACAACAATAATCAATGAGATATCAAGGTAATTAAAGAATTCAATGGAACTTTAGTTATCACAACTCAAAATAAAAATGATTCTTGAAAAGCTTGTTTGAAAAATGGTTTATTGTGAAATATACTCTTTTAGAAAGATGTTTTGAAAATCCAAAAACATTGTTGCATGAACAACTTAGTAAGACAAAATATTCATCCTAAAGAACATAGATAAAAGACTCTCTAGAATCAATTCATAAAGTTTTGAAAATATTTAGAAATAAGATTATAAAATAGTTTATATCCTAAGTGTGAAATAGAGAGAAGTTTTTGAAAACAATTTTCATTTTTACATATATCTAAAATTATAAAATTATTAATTAAAATATTTATGATATTATTGGTTTGACCATCGGTCGAACTTTGATCAGACCAGAGAAGTGAGAACCAATCCTCTTTTCGATTTTTTGTCCGTTTTGGTTTTTAAAACTATGAGAAAACTGTCGAGCCTCACTATTTTCTCCTCCCAATCAAACACACACATTACCCATTTTCGCTCCTCAATTTTCTATCCACTGGTTTTTACCACAAACAGTAAAAGAATTGAAAGGAAAAATTAAAAAGAAACAAAAATTTTTAATTTGGCTAAAATTTAAGGTAAAATATAAAATTACTTTTGAGATTTGGGTTAATGGTAGATACTACCAAAACATTTTTAAAATATTCAATTTGCTCAATGTGAGCTCATGTGAGGAAGTGATTTTAACAATTACAATGCGAAGAGAGTGGCTCAGGTAATGTTAAAATGTGAATTCCATAAAATAGGTTTGTTTGGTTGCCGATAAAAACAAACGAGAGAGAAAGAGAGAGAGAGAGGGATTTTTAATTGGCTTGACAAGTTCTAATTAGACCAACTAAGCCACATTGCTGGGATTGCACCTTAGTTAATTTCAGGGGATAAGCTGCCTTTAAATACACTATGACTTGGTGCTTATGACACACACACATCAAATGAGCACCAGAACTTCTTATACATTGTTCAAGTCCGTTAAAGTCACCAACCTTAAATGTTCTAGTCCAAATTTTAGTAACCGTAAACTATCTTTCACCTAACTTCTAGACTAAGTTTTTAGATCCCTTAAAACACAATTAGATTAACCTAGTTAATTTGCCAAGTGATTACTTAGTCCAGATTTCAAATCTAGGTTAACACAATCATATAATCATATCAATGTGAAGTGCGGAATATAAAGAACACAAAGATATGATAACCCAGGAAACCACACCGGTAAAAAACCTGGGGAGGATTTAACCTAACTATCCTCAAGGTAAACCTGAATCCACTATGAAAGAATCGAAGTTTTACAATAGCGACTTAGACCACTAACATCCTATTGTTACCCATCAGTAGAAAACTTACTGACACGACCACTTGCAAGCTCCGAGACCACGAACTCCTTCTTTCTTGAATTCTCTAGCAAGTACAAGCACACCCTCTTGTGTATCTTTAAACTTTTATTGCAGCAATTGAATGATCATCAAGTTCTCAATAAAATCTCCTTCTTGATAATCCTAAGCATGTGTGAAGGCAACCACCTCTCAGATCTCAGAAGAGATTCACACACACAGCAAATAAAGCAACCTCAAAAACGTGGCTAGGGTTTCCTTTTTATACCTAGGGCAAACATAAAACCCTACACATCATATGGGCTTAGGGCTAAGTTGGAAAAATTTCCAGAAAAACATTTTGCCTGACTTTCGATCGATTGAGTCTAATTCTTGATCGATCGAGCCAGACCAAATTGCACAATGAATTCTGCAACAGCTCGATTCCAACTTTACATAAAACACATACTTTGAGCAAGACTAAAAACCTGTTTTGATCATGGTTTACCAACAATACAAATTAGAGTTCTAATACATTAGTTCCTAAGTACTTAGAACCTAACATAGACAACTTAGAAATTTGTGTTGATTTTTAACAAATAGTACAGCCATCTTCTTCTATAGCTAATAACATTATAGGAGCAAATTGAACAAAAGAGATAACATCAGAGAGATCTAATACTATCACCCACCTACTAGTCATCAGTACTAGTCATCAGTACTCAGTGTGCATTTGGAATGAATTATTTTTGTCAACTTATTTTATTATTCAACTTATTTTTGTTACTATTCATGAGTCTCATTGTATTATTTTAGCTAACTTTTACTTTTATCTACAGTACTTTCAGGGAATCAAATATCTATAGTACTTTCAGTAAAATGTTTTCAGTTTTAACAAAATAAGCATATCCTAAACCAACGCTAAATGGAGATCTCCAATTGTTAGTCACAACAGATTATTTCTGAATTGTCAAATTCATGATGGGCACCATCCCAACCCTCAAAAGTAATGATGCTGCTACTACCTCATTGTGCATTTGTTTGGTTGAACTCTTCCAAATCTTGCTTGTACACCAAACTGATCCCACAACCATCCACATGAGCTCTAACACCATATTTATTGGTATAATAACTTCTAGGTCCCTTATATGCATCCAAACTAACACAGAGAGTGAATCCCATCCACCTATTGTTACACCAATTTAAAGGCAGTTTTATGATTATTGAGCTCTTTGGCCTTTCATTAGTAAATGACCATTCATGGACGGAACTATGCTTGGGCTTGGGGGGCAATGCACCCCCCCCCCCCCCCCCCCCCCACAAAAAAAAAAAAAAAAAAAAAACTAGTATATAGTTACTTATGTACTAACTTTAGTAATTTGGTTCAATAAAATTACAGTTAATCTTCCTTAACAATATTATTGATCCTTTTAAGAGCATAAAAAAGTTATAGATCTAAAATCTAGAACAAAATTAACTAGCCCAAAAAATTAGTCCAACTAATTTTATCCAAAACAAATAATATATCTGGCCTTTTAAAAGTTTTAACAAAATAATTTTGTTTTTGACTAGTAGCAAACGCATGCATTAAAGACACACACAAATATAAACACACAAAAAAAAAAAAAAAAAAAAAAAGAGTCTAGTTCTATTTTTATAAATGATAGTATTGTAATGTATTAAGAAACAATAATTTTGTGATTTTGTCTTCACTAACCGTTTGATAATACTAAATAGACGCTTTTTTTAGAGGAAAATCAAAGCTTATTTGGAGTTTCGTAATGATTTTTTTTAATACTTCCGCCTCTCCTGACTCTAAATCCTAGCTCCTTCTCTATGACTGTTGATGGGTAAACCACCGCAGAATTTCATATCCAGGAAGACATATATGAAATTCAGTTCCAGATCTATCCTCTTCCTCTTGGTAGAAGTTTCATATCCCCTGTTTTGACAAAGAAGTCCCTGTACCAAAAAAGAAAAAAGAAAAAAATCAAGATATTTTATTTAACAATAAAGGAAAGAGAGAGTAGATTACTTGTAGGTAACGGTTCAATAACGTAAATGCCACTCCGTCAATGCTCTCATTATACCGACGCGAGTGAGAACAAGGTCGTGACAAACTGCTTTGTGCTAGAGATAGTTCTAGAGAATAACACTTTTGAGCATATATATATACATAAACACACACACACATATATATATATATATATATATATATATCTCACAGTTAATGGAAGTTCCAGCAACTTTTGAAGGTTATTGTAGTGGCATAGATCAAGAGCTTCCAGTTTCGAAAGTTGGCTGATGCTTGTAGGCAGGGTGACAAAACTGTTATCAGCTAGTGCTAAATATTTTAACGAGGATAGGCAGCTAATGCCAGTAACTAAGCCCCATTGCTTCCAATCGAGACATTCCACTCAAATAAAGTTTCTTCAAACACTTTAATTTCCATAAGTTCTCTGGCAGATTGGCAAGTTTTGAGCATCGAGAAATAATGAGTTCTTCAAAGAGACCTCAAATTATCCATGTTGCTTGGAAGACATTCAAGATTTTCGCAGCTGCTTAGATCCAATAAGTAAGGGCAGTCAAACACTCACCTGATGAGAGTGGTAGTTCCATAATAGCAGTATATATCAGAGATCAAGGCAACAAGAAGACTCTGGGCAAGAAGAGGCAGAGCAGACCAGTGCAGAGGTACATGGTTGAACTACCCGTAGTTTTAGTCTTTGTATTGTAATAGAGCTTAAACTCTGTGTAGTTTAGTTAGTCTTGCAAATAGATTTAGTAATGCACGTGAGTGTGCACGTGTGAGCTTTTATTTTTCTGTTAAGAAGTTGTTATAGCCTCTGATTTTATATAAGGATCAGTGCCGTGTATCATTAAGCAAGTTAATGAGATTTTCACTCTTAACGATCTTTCATAGTATATCCCCAAAAACGTTTTGAAAGGCTTCCCATAATTCCCTTAAATTCTGGAATATTGTGAGCCACTCCATTTCAGTAGTCATGCTCGGACGATTGGTTAGAGATTTGCAGTAACCCATATCTAAATCAACAAGCCTATCAAGATGCCCAAAAGATAGGTGGATCTCAACCAATCTACTGCACCTAGAAAGTTCCAGTCTCTTAGGTTTTGGAACTCCTGAAAAGTCTGGTGTCTTAATCAGGTTTTCAGAACCACTAAGATCAATGAACTTTAACTGGCCTAGACACTGTTACAATCAAAAAAGAAATAACTTCCATTAAACATAGAATTTAGTTTAATAAGTTAAAAATTCTTTTAAATTAAAACAACATTAATGGAAGGAGGAAGCTCAAATGCACGGAAGTGTATTTTAGCTACGCAATTTCAGAAAATAATGAATATATAATAGAAAGGCAGTTAAAACAAATATATATATATATATATATAGTTACCTTTACTCCTTCCCAAAGATATTCAAAGTTGCTATAGTGCATGGTAAATTTAACAAGCTCCTGTGGTTGGAAACTGGATATCAACCATTTTAAAGAACAGTAATCACATGAAAGATATCTTACCTCATTAGGAACACAGTTGAATTCATTCAGGATGGGCACAAAAGTATGAATTGTCAGCAATCTAAGATTAGACATCTTTGAAAAAGGTTCTGGAAATTCTACAAAGTTGAAATCCTTCAAAAATAATGCGACGACTATGGCTTGAATTGCTTCTATTGCCTAAAATTTCCAGAGCAAAGGCTTGGTGGGTTACACAAGCAAATGGTAAGAATACTTTAATTACTGAAGTTTTATACTATTTTAAAGCTGTAAAGGAAATAAAAATAACTACTCCCTGAGTTTTTCATATATATAACCCTCTCTTAATTATATAGTGCTTATAGCAAGTGAGAATGAGGTCCGAGATATAAAGACTGTTCCCTTACTAGTGATATGATTTTACTATATCTTAGTTATGTGTTCTAATCTTCAAAGTGAAAAATTGGAAGCTGCCCCTCTGCGATCTAGAGGCGATAAATATGTCAATGTGCTGGGGGCCTCATGAAATTGCTCCGCATTAATTAATATGACTAAGCACCCGATTCCTTGCCCAAAAATATCTTTGGAAATTATAACAGGTTTAATGGTCACGATGAGTCATTGACTTGTACAAAATATACCAAAAAGGGCCATGAGTTATGACTAGAAGGCCTAGAGCTGAATTTACTCGAAAATGAAATGCGAAGTGTGAACATGTACTTACTGCCAAGTTGCTTTTCTAAATTATAAATAAATAAATAATAAAATAAATAAAATAAAATAAAGACTACCAAGTTGCCACCAATAGGGTGGTGTTTTGGGAATACCAATTTTTGTACTACTTTTATGTTTCACTTTATATTCTATCAATCACAACTTAACATATATTTATTCAACTTTTCTTATAAAATTACCAAAGTTTAAATTGTTAAAAAAAATTCAATTTCATGCCAAGTTGTGATTGGTGGTGCATGAAGTGGAACACAAAAAGTGGTTTAGAAGATTTGTATTCATCTTTTGGAATATAAATAATTTTCTACCCTTTTTGTGTGTCATTTTATGTTCCACAAATTACAATTTGTTATGTGTTTCTTTTTATATTATAAACTTTAGATATTTTATAAGGAAAATAAAATAAATAGATGATCAGTTGTAATTAGTAAAATATAAAATAAAATAAAAAGTTATAAATAATTAACTATTTCATAAGTAAAGTAAAATAAATATTTGATAGGATTGGTGAAACATAAAAAGTCATATAAATAATTTGCATTCTGAATTTTGTAACTCTCATTTTCAATAAATTAAGCTTGTGTGTGTGAGAGAAAAACTTTATCCATAATATTTTCACAACTTACCATTTATGATTTGTTGTGAAAATATTATAAAAAGAGAAATGATATGTCCACAACATTTTTACAACAAATCCTAAATGACAGGTTATTATTGATTATTATTATTGTGGCAAAAAAGTAATCTTAGTGTTATGTTCAAATTTGAACCAATAACAACTAATCACTTGTGATTTGTTGTGAAAATGTTGTAAAAATGTTATGAACTTAGCACATTTTTTATAAAAATATTATGACAGCAATTCTCTTACATTTTAACCAAGGAAAAAAAAAAAAAAAAAATCTACCATCCAATTATCCAATAGAGGAGTGTGAGTGGAACATGATGTAACAGGTTTGAGGTTTTTCTTGTTTGCTAAATCATGATGTAACAGGTTAACCGCACTACCAATTTGAATTGTGTATAACTTTATAAACAATGGTCAGCTTTCTATCCCTATTCGCATTTTATATAGTATAGAGTCTATAGACTGTATAGTCCGGGTACGTGCTGGTCGTGAAATAAGAACAGTGGTTAAGGTAAATTTTAAATTTTATTTATATTACAAAATAAAGATATAAATCATTTTATTTTTTAAGTATATGGAGATTTACATTAACTAAAAGATACATTATGTGAAATAAAAGTAATGATTAAGGTCAATTTTAAATTTTATTTATACCACAAAACAAAGATATAAATCATTTTATTTTTTAAGAATATAGAGATTTACATTAACCAAAAGAGACATTAATTTTAAGATTTTTGATAATTATGTCATAAAAAGTTAATTATATTCGTATAAGAACACAAAATTAGGATAGTTATTTAACATATAAATATCTATTTTACTATAATAGTTTTTTTTAGTATTTATTTGCTAAAGACAATATATCCACTCGATATAAACTTCTAAGAATGTGACGAATATCATCATCTTCAAACAAAAAACAATTAAGTTTTGCTAAGAAAAGGAAAAAAAATAACAAAATGCACGTGTCATGGAATTTTCCATTAGATAAATTATAATTTTCGAAAATTTAAACCTAAAAAACCAATGTTCTTTAAATAACAAATAAAATACCTTATAGTTATATTATCATTCCAACTTTCTAAGCATTACTACCATCTAAAACTCAAAATACGTGAAAATTTTTTTTGGAATGTTAAAATTTAGTGGAAGTATTTTAGACATTACACAATAAAATATTTTAAGAATCATAAGATTTCGTTAGAGTTTAACTAAGAGAATCGCAATATGATATATTTGCTATTTTCCAAAATATTAAAGGAAAAATTACTTGATTTTAAAGTTAAAGGAGGAATTGTAAAACACCTCAAACATAAATAATGAAAAGTTTTTTTATCCTAAGTTTTTTATTTTGTTTTGTTGTGTGTGTGTGTAAAACTGTGTGTTTTTACTTAAAATAGTACGTAAAGGAAAAAAAAAAATACAAAAGGTCAACTGAAGAAAATTGTATGTGAAATAGTGAATTTTGGCTCAACAACATTAACTAAACCAATAATAAAATTTTAGAAACACAACAAAATGACACAACATTTTCATAATTCCTTTACAATTTT
Organism: Quercus robur; assembly: GCF_932294415.1. Classification (NCBI taxonomy): domain Eukaryota; kingdom Viridiplantae; phylum Streptophyta; class Magnoliopsida; order Fagales; family Fagaceae; genus Quercus; species Quercus robur. The sequence goes on from NC_065537.1 coordinate 14,866,149, forward strand.
TTTATATTTTATTTTGACTTGTAAAGAATTGATAGCTCAGCAGTTTTGAAAATATTGTGACGACAACAAGATGTTTTAACATTTTCATAAAAAAAATATTATGTCTACGACATTTTCATAACAAATTGTAAATAGCAGGTTGTTATAGGTTGTTATTGGTGGACAAAAAAGTAATTTTATTAGCAAGTTTAAATTAGAACCAATAACAATTTACCACTGATAGTTTGTTATGAAAATGTTGTGAAAAATGTAGCATTTTTTTTGTACAATAAGTTTATTTTTAGTTGCGGTTGGTTCCAATATGATATTTATTATTTTATTTTAACTTATAAGAAAATAACACCTCAACAATTGTGAAAATATTGTACCAATTTGTTGTGTTAATATTTTATTATTTTGTGAAACATTGCGAATTGAATAAACCAAAAATAATGTAACAAAACTATAGTAGCTTTACGCATTGAAAAAAAAAAAAAAAAGCGGCTGGTGATATAGTGCAAGTTGAACAAACCAAAAATACTATAGCTTCAAGGTATTTGCTCTTTTTATATATAGATAATATAATATAAAATAAAATAAATGGTTTACTTGAGAAGAAAAAAAATCCATCTCACCAGATTGGCTAAATGCCTTGAATAAATATGAAAGGTCTTTTAGTAGCATTAGAATGAGTCCAAAACCTTGACTAAACCAAAGCACTAATCCTAACACTATTCGTACGCCTATTGGCTCTTATTACATAGTTAATAGATATTTACCAAAGGGATATTAACATGGGAATTTGGTTTGCTCTCTCTCTCTCTCTCTCTCTCTCTCTCTCTCTCTCTCTCTCTCTCTCTCTCTCTCTCTCTCTCTCTCTCTCTCTCTCTCTCTCTCTCTCTCTGTGTGTGTGTGTGTGTGTGTGTGTGTGTGTGTGTGTGTGTGTGTGTGTGTGTGTGTGTGTGTGTGTGTGTGTGTGTGTGTGTGTGTGTGTGTGTGTGTGTGTGTGTTACATTACTCTTCTACTAAAGTCATGGTAGGAACATCACCTCTTCTAGTTTTAGCTTCTTGTGTGTGTGTGTTACATTACTCTTCTACTAAAGTCATGGTAGGAACATCACCTCTTCTAGTTTTAGCTTCTTGTGTTGCTTGCATCTTTTGCCAGCTGTTTGGGTTAGCTCAAGCTCAAAATCAAATAGATCCTGATGAAGGTGTTCCTCTCTCTCTCTCTCTCTCTCCCTCTCTCTCTCTCTCTCACACACACACTTAGACTCACACAGTTTGTTACATATATTATAGTTCTTGTCTGAGAGCTTTGTTGTCTTCTATATATATGTTATACATATGAATAGCAATACAAAATTACATTTTTTTTTGGGGGTTACAAAGTAAATAATGAATACAGAAAACTGTGTTTTGCTTATAATTGTTGAAGTGAAAACTTGAACTAGGATTGTACAAAATGCTAGCTTTTAGAGCATTCGCATCGGTCCATCTAAATTTTTTTTTTTGTCTATTTTAGTATAAGAACCCACTTTTTCTATTTTATACAAATACTTTACAAAACACTCACATCAGTTTATCTATTATACACACTCTTTTATTTAAATAATATTTTTCCTCACTTTTGTTATTATTTCACATCTACCCCCACCTAACACTCTTTCTCCTTTTTTCTCTGAACACATAGACTCCCTTTCTTCTTCTTTTCCTTATCTTTATTTTCCCTAAATGTGTCTCTCTTTCTTCTTCTTCTTCTTCTTTTGCAATTTGGGTTTGATTATGGATAGTGATTTTGGGCAAAGAAAGCAAATAGTTTGGGCGGATTTGCAAATGCTGCTTCTTCTTCGGCATCTTCTTCTTTCTTTCTTCTTCTTCTCCTTCTTCTTTTGCAATTTGGGTTTGATTATTTATATGAATTTGTATATGGGTTTGATGAATTTGGATCTAGATTTAGAACGACTTTGATGATTTGTATAGATTTGCATAGCATGTAGCTGGATTGAAGAGAAGATAAAGGAGGAAGAGGGTAGAGGATGAGGGAGAGAGAAAATAAAATAAAATAAAATATTCATTTAGAAAGCTGTAGTATCCATATATATTTGCACAGCAATATTGTATATAAACAGTAATATAGATAGATTGATGTGGTTAAATTTTGAGTAAAAAAATGTAAAATTGTGCACCTTTTCTATTTTACTCCCACCAATGCAAGTGCTCTTAGAATTAGCTTGCAACTCTTGGTAAGAGCAGCTGGGAAAGCTGACAATATTGGCCAGCCTCTATGGATGAAAATTTTTCTAAAATCGTTTACTAACATATGTCCTAAGAGCATGCTTTAATAAAACCCAATTAATATATAGATATAGGCTCCATACTTATTTGTTGTACAAACCAAAGAATCATGCTGATAAGTCCGAAGTAGATATTGTTCTTATGATATTATCATCATTTTAATGGTTAGCTTGTGGTGTCAAGTCAGCCATTACATAGAAGTGGGAATAGAAGTACTATCATTATTTCAATGGCTAGCTTGTGGTGTCAAGTCAGCCATTACATAGAAGTATTATTATCATTTCAATGGCTAGCTTGTGGTGTCAAGTCAGCCATTACATTATTGTTGGGAGTAATTCATAGGATTGAGTCATTGACCACGGAGAATGCTACTTCTTTCTCTCATATTTGTAATCTCTTATTTATAATGGAGTTTACTCACTAAACTTATGATGGGGTTCATTGCCATGAATGCTAGAGAAGAAAGCACTATTTTTTCATGCTCCGAAAGTATCTAAAAAATTTTCTATTGGTACGAGATGGTGAATGGTGTCTTTGGGTTTGTCATCTATATATATATATATATATTAATAGTCAAAATTGAGAGAAAATCCAATTATATTTGAAATTAGAATTCAATTAGAGTCTAATTTTGTGCCATGTGTCTCATCTAATCTAATCTTTTAAATTTTTGTGCCAAGTGAGTTAATCAAGTGTAAAAATTAGATTTCAATTAGAGTTTAATTTTACGCCACGTGTCTTATCTAATCTAAGTTTTTAATATTTGTGCCAAGTGAGTTAATTCAGTGTGGAAAATGACGAGTCCAATTTTAATAAACCATAAAAAAAGCCTAATCATATATCTAACTCTATATATAAAATTAGAGGAAAAAAGTGTTTGAATGATTTTATATTTATGAGCCATTTTTTTGTGTAACTAAAAATAATTCAAATTTATAAGTTATTTATGTAATATACCGTGATTATGTTAAGTCCATTACTAACTAGGTAATATATGTATTAAACTAAAGTTTAGAGAAAATTTAATTAGAATCAAAATTGGATTTTGCATTTTTTAGTTTTCCATAAAAATTAAATTGTTTAGATTTTTACTGTTATTTTTTTCTCTAAACTAATGAGCAAATTTTTTATACTATTTCTATTCAAATATTTTGTATGTGAAGATTTTGTACCTAAAAAATTGTAATTAAGCTGAATGATCCCATGCACCTATTCTCATTCAATTTAGGAGATACTATTGGACCAATCTATTCTTTTTTATTTTGTGTTGTATTTAGTAGAATTTCATGTATAATGATTGTGATTTGATATTGTATATATAGTAGCCAACAATGATTTTCAAAATTATTTACATAATCTATATATATATATAAAACCGAAACCTTTAAAGCTCCCACAATTTTCCACGTCAGCACAATATTTAAATAAAATTATCATTTTATTTAAATAAAATTATTTTTGTTTAATCCAAATTTAACAAAGAGTAAAATTTTATCTTTCTAATACGTCTAACTCAAACTCAAACTCACCATTATCATTAATCTATATCTCTCTCTCTCTCTCTCTCTCTCTCTCTCTATATATATATATATATATATATAACCGAAGCTTTGACTTCTCCCACATTTTTACACATCAACATTATTTAAATTAAAAAAAAAAAAAGTAGTAGTAATATGATAGGACTCTTTTAACTTAAGTCAGTATAAATTGATTAGTGTGTTTTATAATTCTATCAAAATAGTAAGTTGAATTTCAGAAAAGGTAGACAGAGAGAGTCGCGCTCACACTGCGTCAAAATTTTTTTGTTATAAGTTTGTCACAGGTGATAGGTCTTTACTGTGAGTGGATCGTCACAACACAAGTTAACTATACTACTCAGCTGTAGCATCATAGATGAGGTGTGCGTGTTAGATAAATATATATAAAAAGGACATTTTATTTTTTGGTCTGACTTCGTGCCGTGAACTTCTTCTACTTGAGGGAGGAGGTTCTGCAAAATCTTAAGGTTTCTGTCCCTCTGAACCTTTATATATATATATATTTCAAGAACCAAGATAACTTTGATTATTTTGTGTTTACATGTAATGGTGGAATTTTTAGTCTTTTACTTAAAATCATGCTTAGGTAAACAATTTCAAGTGGAATTGAACTCATATACTCAGTACTCAATAATCTATCTATCTATATATATTTCAAGAACCAAGAGTAATATTCTTTTTAGGATTTGAAGCATTCGTTCTAACTGGTAAGGTTTTGTTAATGTCACTTTGTCTTGAATCTTCAAGTTGGCTGTGTGTAGGGCTATAAGTAAGTAATTTTTTTTTTCTTTTTGTTTGATGGTCTTTTATATATATATATATATATATATATAATTTTTATTTTATTTTAGTTCAGGCTGGTTGATAAAGCAAGACTTAGAGGAGTGAATCATCTTTGTTGGTAAGACAAAGTGATACTTCTTTCAAATTATAGATGCATTCAAAGTCATGTTCATATATGGTCGAATATTCAAGATACGAATTTTATAATTCATGATGAACTTGAATTTCAAATTGAATGATTAGGTTTCAATTTTAGAGTTATTGCATGTGTTGCAAATCTATATTTAAATAGAAATATTTATTTATTTTTATCTAAACTAAATTGATCTATTTTTTATTATGTAAATTAATTTTTCATATATTTCATATCAGGATAGGAAATTATAAGACTGGAATCTTAATGTACAATCAAAGAGAAAGAGAAAAAGAATAATTTACATCTTTATATGTAATAGCTTTCCCGTGGATCGCACGGGTTAGCGACTAGTAGTAATGTAATTAGAAACTTAGTGTAACTAATACCATGAAAATTTTAAAGAAAAACAATTTTAGTACCTTTAAGTGTTCGTTTCGTAAATATTATTTTTGCCAACTTATTTTACTATTCAGCTTATTTTTGATACTATTCATGAGTTTCATTGCTCTTTTTGGTATTATTTATGGGTTCCATTATACTATTTTAGTTAACTTTTATCTTTATCTACAGTACTTTTAGTAAAAAAATTTCAGTTTCAACAACAAAATAAGTGGATTCCAAATGGATCCTAAATGTCCTAGTCGAACTAATGTCCTAAGCTAACATCAATAGCACCACTTCAATTTATCATTGTTGTGCGTAAGCACGGATTACATACTAATAATAAATTAATAATAGTTAGTACTTTTTTTAGGAAAAATAATTATTCAAGTAAATAATCAAATAGCTATGAGCCGATGAGCAATGCTCACTAAGTATACAATTTTTATTATTTATTTGTCACTAGACTTATTGAATATCTATTTTTCACTTGTTCGTTACCCATATATGTAGAGTTTACATTTGTATATGTTTTTCAAAAAAGAGATTTACATTTGTATATAATCATGTTTGCATCAATGATTCGAAAGTTTTATTTTTAAATACACAACATTTTCTTTTGTTTGGGTGGACTAAAATTAAAAAGGTAAACTATGTATTTGGTTCTTATCCTATGCATTATGTTTCAATTTGATCCATAACATTTTAATTGTGTTAATTTGGTCTCTAACTTTTCAATACTATGTCAATTTAGTCTATGTCATTATCTTGTGGATGAAAATTGATAACGTGTTTAATGGCCAAAATAAAAAAATTAGGTTCTATTGATGTGATAATAAACTTAAATTTTATTTTGGACGTTTGCAATATGAGTAATTTTCATCTAAGATATAACGGCAGAAACTAAATTGACACAACATTAAAATGTTAGGGATTAAATTGACACAATTGAAAGGTTATAGACTAAATTGATATATATTGTAAAAGTTAAGGACTATGTAATTTATCCAAATAAAAAATATGCAGCATATTTATTAAATATAGTTTTTTTCCATATAAAAAAAAAAAAATCTCACTTTTTTTCCCTAAATAAAATTATACTTCTACGCAATAAATATCTTAAACGGTGGCAGTTTTGTAGGGATATAGTGAAGTCAGTGAACAGCATTACTTGCTATTGTTTCCCAAGCTAATCACAATGATATTTAATTTAATAACTATGTGAATTCGATTTCAGTGAGAGCATTGAATACAATATTTCAAAAATGGGAGATCTCAGCAAATTCAAATCAATGGAATATAGGTGGAGAACCCTGCAGTGGAGCAGCCATCGATGACTCCATCTCCTTCGATGACCAAAACCACAACCCCTTTATAAAATGCGAGTGTTCGTCTAACTCTACTTGCCACATCACTCAATTGATGTCTTTCTTTTATATATTCTCATGTTTTGTTTCTTGAGCCATTTTTGCTTAGAGTTACAATTTCTATACATTTTTTTCAAAAAAGAAATAATTAAATTGCATGGTTCGTGTCAAATTGGTTCAACTAGTAAAATATTTTGACATGGTAGTATCATTAGACTAGGAAATTAGGAATCACAGATGTAGAGATTTGACTTTGCAGAGAGATAAATCATAGAAATTGTGTAACCTGTGCAAATGATTGTCCAAAGTATTTATATGCAAGCATATACCTCTTGGGAAGAGACATATATTGTGAACAGATATATCAATTCCAAGAGTCACACCTATACCCAAATACCACTTCAACTAATATATCAATACATAAACAAGAGTAATGCTAGACATATAAACTATTTTACAATTTTTTTTACATACTGCTAATGTAGTGAGTGGCTATCGATAAATGAAAAAGTGATATTAGTAGTGGGCTTATATGACAACTAGTAAGAAGTTGGCCACATTAATAATTTGTGAAAATATTGTAAAATAGTTTGTAACTGTAGCATTACTTTATAAACAAATCCCATGAAGTAACGCTATCCATCAAATGAGAAGTTATTGCACGTGTGTGAGGGTGTTCCATGTTATGGTGTAATCACTCGTCACGATTGTATATTAACATCAATTATTTTAGTTGAATATATATTTTTAATTGAAAACAAAAATAAATAATCTAGTTGATCACCTCTATTATATGATACTAGTTGTTGAAAAGATGTAAGGTTATTGATCGATATCAGTTGCAAATTAGTATCAAAACTGTTGGATTATATTATTTTAATTGCTTGTTGAAGAGGTTTAAGGTGTCAGAACAAAGTAGCAAAGAAGAAGCAAAACTTATTTTTATATATTCTCATTAAACTCATATTTTATCATTTTATGTACCTTTATAGAGTGCAAGAGCAAAGAAGAAGTAATTTAAAAAAAAAAATGGTTGACAGGTGAGTTGCCACTGTGCATTACAGACAAATTCCTTTTTAATCTGTTGTTTTATATATGCCTGTCTGTAACATTTGGTTATTAGACCAGGTTTGTTTATTTATATATTTAAGGTGGGTGTCTAGAGCTTTTTAAGTACTTGAGTATTCTGCTGAGTGTGTGTAGTCCCCCATCACACAAACACCAACTAATTATAGAAAATTCTGTTAGTTTGTTGATAAAAAAAGCAGTGGTTAGCATGGTATAGAGGTGGATATCTCTAAAGTGAACTTGGGAAAACAACAGTGGTGGGGGAAGTTAATGGCCGATAATAATTTTTTTATGGGTAAGTAACATAGATCTTAATTCGTTTTCCATCTTGTTTTTATAGAGGAAATGATGAGGTTTATTCATACTAGCGCTTGTTAATAAATTTACTTTATATTGCACCGAGAAATAGATAAGGGATAACAGAGTCATTTATTGATATATATAATACTCCAGGTCATTTTTCAATACCAATTCCTACATTCATTTTAGGAAAAAATACAGACAAAACCCCATATGTTTTCCCATAAAATATGACACATCTTGAGGTTTTGAGTGTAGCACTTAAACCCCTTGTGGTATAATTTTATGTGCAAACCAATAATTATGTATATGAATCTTTGTTAAAATTAAATATTCTTGAGATATTCTAAAAATTTTGGTATGAATTTACTTGTGTTTTGTATGAATAGTGTGATTAACTTCTCTACACCCCCCCCCCCCCCCCCCCCCCTTCTCTTTCCTTTTTTTGGGAAGAGTTACCTTCTTTTTCATGTAAGCTAGAATTGAACCCTTTTTTTTTTTTTTTTTTTTTTTTTTTTTTTTTTTTTTTTTGCATAGGAACTAGGATTGAACTTAGATCTTGAAAGTGTACTTCATCATGTCATCCAATTGAAAATTGTAGTAGATGTGGTATACTAGTTTTCCAGGATTGTTCATTTTCATTATATTCTGTTAAATGTGCTAAGTTTGCAACATCTGTTATAGGAATTTGGGCCAAAATTACTTGACTGGTAACCTGTGTTCATCCATCAGCAATCTATCTCACATGCAATACCTGTAAGCCTATCTGAATTTTGGTTTAAAACTCAAAAGGACATAGTGAAGCTGATGTTAGTTAAGCTTTCTCTTCTTCTGATGTAGGAGTTTTGGCATCCATGCACTATCAAGGACACTTCCAAAGGAACTTGGAAATCTTACAGACTTAATATCATTGTAAGTAAATCTCATTCAAAATTTGTAAGTCATCTGTGTGGCATCTTGGTGGAGTTGTTTTTATAGGTATTATTTGTCTTCAAATACAACCATTTCTCTATGGTAAAATTTTTCAAGAAGGGTTTTGTGAATGAGGAATTTCTCAAATAGCATTTCATCTTCCCTCAATAATAGGATTGAGGGTAAGTTCTAGGGTTCAAGGCCCATAGGATGCATGTTTAACTTCTCAATAAAAATCTTTGAAGAAGAATTTTACAAAAATATGAATGTAGTAGTCACCCAGATGCAAGTGTACAATTCTAATGCCTTCTACATTTCACAACATTTTTTGGGCTAGTACTCTGTGTTTCACACACTTGATCTTGATGAAGAGAATCAAAACCTTGGTTTATAATTTATTGTTTTACTTGTTGATTTTGTAGGTCTTTTTCAACAAACAACTTCACTGGTTCTCTCCCATCTGAGCTTGGGAATTTAGTGAAATTAGAATAGATGTAAGTTTTAGTACAACATGTCTTTCCATTTTCAGTGTAAGTTTTGAAAATCTATATGATTGAATTATATAGCTCAGTGAGTTAGACTTTGGAAATGTTTCTTGTAAAGCTTCTTGAAATATCATGTCTGTGGCTCAAGATTGTAAGAACTTTGTGACAACAAATATTATTTGACATATTGCAAGGTTTTTCATGTGCAAGACTGTGTACCATATCCCAGGACTGAAAAAAATGTGAATCATAATTTTTGAAAATATAATTTACATGATATAGAAATGATATAGCTATTGTAGAGAGTTGGTGCCAGTAATCACATTATATTTGATATTTGATTTGTAGATACTTACTATGAAATTTTTTTTTAAAATTGTTCTCACAAGAAGTTAGTAGAGAGAACTTAATTTTGGCTTGAGGCCTGTCTTTGTTGTTACATTCATTAACTGTTACTGCTAAAATTTGGTTTTGGCTGAGGATAGGATATCAAATATCAGTTGATTCATGTAAATTCTTTACCTTGACAGCTACTTTGATAGTTCTGGAGTTAGTGGTGAGATTCCTTCTTTTCTCAATTGCAAACTTTCCAACATACACATAATGATAAATATAAAAACAAAAGATTGTGATAAGATGTGAGGAAATACTTCTTGTGATCTCAGGTGGGCATTCGACACTAAACTCATGGGCAGGATACCCAACTTCATAGGGAATTGGTCAAAGCTTACTACCTTGTAAGACAATATGGCTGGCCCCATCCTATTTGCTTATCCCTAAATCATGCTTGATAAGGCTCAAGTTTCATTACAAAGTCAAAGTAACATTGTTTATTGTAGGAGTTATTATTGAAAAAAAAAAAATTAGTGTTTACTTCTACAATCTACAGAAAATATTCATTTGTGCACAATTTATGATTATATACTCCAAAATGCTTTTGCAGGAGGCTTGAAGGAAACTCTTTTAAAGGTCCAATATCCTTAATGTTTGCCAATTTGACTTCTCTGATAGACTTGTGAGTGTCTACATCACTTGGTTACTTTTATTTGTATTTTGTAGATCTATAAAGCTAACAATATCATGTGTGATATAAATTGTAGGAGAATAAGTGACTTGACTAATGGGAGCTCTTCACTGGAATTTATAAAGGATATGACATCTCTAAGTATCTTTTAAGAAAACACAAAAGCAGCTATCTTTCAAATTCCTAACGAAGAATATACATGTTTTCTTTCCTTCTTTATTGCTCTTCCAGAATATGGTATAACAGTTTAGTTACATGTGTTGCAGGGTGCTAAGGAATACTAGTATTTCTGATTCAATTCCATCCAATATAGGAGAATACCTAAAGTTGTCACAGCTATAAGTAATGCCCATTGTCACAGCTAGAATTTAGGTTGAATTTGATTGTTGGTTCAAAGCAATGGAACTAGGAACATCTCTGCTATTTATTAGGTTGGACAACCCCAACTTGAAGAAAGAAATTTTTATGGGTTCTTATACTAAATTTTAAATCATAAATACTGTTCAATTAAGTGATATTGTTATCAGGTTTCTCATGGCATGCAAAATTATTTCAACCTGTTTGTAATCGAATAAGGGGCCTTTTCATAGTATTTTAAACTCATCCTATTTCTTTTCAACTTCTCTTATCTTTTCTCTATCATTTTCTTTAGGGATGGACCTAGGATTTTAAGTTAGCAGGGCCAAAGTATAAACAAAAAAAAAAAAAAAAAACTCCAAATAGGCATCCATATAGTATTAAAAAATTATAAATACTCAAAATTGTTGTTTCTAAATACATTAAGATGCAATCATTTACCAACAAAGACAAACAAAAACAAAATAATGTCTTTTTTTTTTAAACATGGTTAGCTAGGATTTTTTTTTATTTTTTTGTTGAAGTTAGAGCATTCACATTGGTGGTGCTAAAAATTTTAGCTTTTAGCACCTCAAAAAGTTACTTTATCTATTTTATCACCTCACTTTATAATACACCCAATATTAAATTTTTTTTTATTATAACTTCATTTAAAATAATATAAACAATTCATTAAAATAATAAAGAAAGCGAGAGAATTTGAGTTTTTTAATTGAAGGAAGAGATATAATCTTAATAAGATATTATATTTATTTTGAACAACTTTCTACAGCCAATTGGCATTTATACCAGTTTAGTGTAACCAAAAAAAAAAAAAAAACTTTACCTTCTCTAATAACACATGATTTTTTGGTTTTTTGGTGGTAAAATATATATATATTTTTTTTTGCTAAAATACAATCACCATTCTGAATATTTTTTATTGTATTTATTAAATTTTTTGGTTGGATAGTTGCTATTTGGGTAAGGCTAGTTAAACTTATTGTGGAGAAAGAGAGCTTAAGGTTTTGGAAGGGGGCTAATTACAAAAATGAAAAATATTATAACTAAAAAGAAAATTCGGACCCAGGGGGGCCCACCTAGGTCCATCCCTGCTTTTCTTGTTCCTTATTTCTTGTAGGGATGGTGTATCTAGCTTATATTTTACTGGCTGTAGTTGCATAAAGATTGTAGTTTTTAATTACTTCTTGTAGATAGCTAGTTTTATGTATCACACAACCATGTGATAATAGCGTTGTTATCAATACATAATAATAATAATAATTTTTTTTATAACTTTTTTAGGGATTTGAGCTTCAACAATATAATAGGACAGGTTCCAGACTTGCTTTTCAATTTGAGTTTGCTTTCTTACTTGTAATATACCTCATTTTCTTAATTGCATATTATACATTCTGATATTATTCTTTATTGTATTGAAGCATGTACTATTTTGTTCATTATTAGGTTTCTTGGAAATAATAAGTTAAACGGTGCTCTGCCTACACAAAAAAGTGTGTCTCTTCTCAAGATGTAAGTATTTTAGAAATTCTTTGCATTTAACAACATTCTGACACATTCAAAATGAAAATGGTGATGCCTAACAATTAGCTTATTAATCGGGAAAAGTCCCTTATTTGTTCATTGTATACTAGGCTTTTTTGAATCTCCAATGTATATATATTTTTAATAAGAAATTTTTCATTATTATTATTTTTTAATTTATTAAAAAAAAAAATACAAGGAGTACACGGGACATACAATCAATCACCAAAATTACATAAATCTAGCAAATCAACAACTGAAAATAAAGATCTGACAACTAGTCCAATAAAATTCTAAAAGAGAATAACTTGAGATCAGGCATAGTATTGAGATCAGGAAGGTTTCTATATACTCTATATCTAGAAGCAAGAAATTACAGAGAAGAATGAAGTCTGTATCACCACTGGATTAATTGTATTGACCTAATCTTATAGTCAGAAAAGAGTAACACCATGCTAGATACATGGATCTCCATGTTCAGCTGATAGCATAAACAAGCATGGCATAAAAAACATGGAAAAATGGTGGTTCTGGATTTAAATAATGTGGTTTCAAAATTTTGTTTTAAAGCATCAGCGTCACTTGACTAATGTCTAACTTAGTACCGTGAAAGATTATGTTAAAAAAAAAAAAAAAAAAAAAAAAAAAACAGAGAGAAATTGTTCAAAGAGAAAAGCCGAAGAGAAACTTCTACTAATCTTATTAAAATGGCTACCTCTTACACGTGTGCAATAACAGAGTTTTAGGCAAAATATCTGACTTAAATGAAACGTAACGTTTTGGCTTGATCATAAACACTCTGAGATTAAACGGCAGAGTTTTGGTTTTAATGATACCGTGCGCATATATAGGTGATGGATATCAATACGCCACCGTTTTCATCTTCACTGCTGCAGAGTTGGGAGCTGTTGCATCAGCTGAACCTTCATCACCAGAACCAGCCTCTTCTGTTGGGTGCAAGTTCTTAATTATATGGCTAGAAGTAGAATTTAGTTTTTAACTTTTATAGAGTTGTTACTGATATGCTAGATATGAAGAAAAAACAAAGTATTGCAGCACAAATATTTCATTGTTCTTTTTCTGGATGTTACATGCTTCATTTTACATCTCACATCTATATATAGATGTGTTAGGAGTTTAGGATGACTACAAGCTTCAAGAGTACTACAGAAGTTTGCTTCATTTCTCTCTAATTGACAATTGTCCATGAGGTGTCCACTTGCATGCTTGTTCAATTTTGCTGCTGCTGGATTCTTTATTTGTTGACTCCTAGATTTCAATTGCTTCTTTCTTTGACACTTAGGGAGCCACTTGTCAATTACAAATTACATTTTAACATCTTCTACCTTCTGCTCTTCATACTGAACATGGGATTGTTTACCAAACGAATGGATACGTATCTAACATCCTTTTTATGTCATGCTTGCAGTGATTTGTCTTACAATAATTTAGAGGGAAGCTTTCCTTCTTGGGTCAGTCAACAAAATTTGCAACTGTATGTATACTATCGTATTTGAAATTTATAATAAATGTATTTTTCTGAGATTCCATAAACTGATACTCTTGAATAAAAACTGACATTCAGATCTTATGATGTATAACATGCAGTAATTTAGTTGCCAACAATTTCACAATAGAAACTTTAAACAGCAGGTAAATTTCTCAATGCCATATTTTCTTATTTTAACTGTTGAGTTTTACCATAATGAAACAAGTTGCTATTTTTAATCTAGTTTAAAATGCTATTAGTCTTGCCAATTATGATGGTGAAGCTGTTAGGTTCTGATAGCCATGAAGCTTTCAACATGGTAACTTGTCCTCTCATTTGTTTTTGAACTTTCGTTTTACATGGAGTGTGAATTATCATCAACACACTACTTATGAGAATTATTATGTTTTACTAGCAGTAGATCATAGAGAGAAAAGCAATTAGCTGCTGTCTAGCATGTAAATTACTTAAACATGTCCATTAAAAGGAGTGGACCAATGGGCGGCTGATGAGGACAAAAGCTTTGATACCAAACTAATTTGGGATTTATTGTTAAGTTTTGGGATAGGTAGGGTCAGTGTTTGTTGTTAGGAAGTGACAAAGAAATAAGTAAAATCAATTGAAATTTGCTGGAATTTGAACAGAAAGAAGAAGAAGAAGAAGAAGAAGAAAATATTTACCTCACACGTGGAGATCCTGAGCATGGCAACTAGAGATTCCAGCTCCAACAACTCAGGAGTCATCAGTTACCAAAATATTCAAATTAAAGAATTCATTTTATTAACTAGAATGGGTCAAGCCCGGTTATATCATCTTACTGAGATTTACATGCTCAAATGAGCATCTAATCTATGTTCTCTTGATATAAAGCATTTGGAAAAATATAGAGTAATTAGTTGATTTGATACCTTGGAGACTGGAGAGTAAAGGGGAGACTATCAAAGCCCAATTGAGTATATTTCTCGTCATGGAAGTTCGTTTCATAATATATTTACTTCTTGTGATTGCAATGAATAAAGTTGTAACTCATTTAAAGAAACCTCTTTCATCACAGGGCAATGATGGGTTAGTATTACAAGGAGAATGCTTATGAGCATATTGCCAAGAGATCATTTTTTATTACATGAATGAAAACTTAATACTAATAATAAAATTTGTATGAATCAGATATATCTGCTTTAATAACTAGTGTTTCATGTCGTTAAACACCATGTTTCTTGCCTAAGTGCATTTTTGTTCTTTAAGTGTTTTGCCTTTAGGATTGAACTGTCTTCAACGGGGTTTTCCTTGCAATCAAGGCACTGGAAGATGTAAGTACAATTTAAAAATCACACTTGTTGGAAAGCATTAGTAGGTATTCAGGCCAAGCAATGAAAAGATTATACTTTAGGGTTGGTGTTTCTAAGAAGAATACGAAGTGATGAAACTTCAAATGCTTACAAAATATTGATATGAACACAGTACTTAGAAGATGCATTCCAAATTTTTAGTACACATGAATATTGTATCTATCCTTTTAAGGGCTAAATTGGCAATGCTCATAGCTATATTCCAGTGTCAATTCAATAATTTTCAATGGCAATGTGACGTACTTTAGAAAAAAATTATAAGGTCAATGAACCTCTGACTAAAACCCTTTACTGGTTATCATTAAAAAGTATTTAAAAATCTTGGGTTTGAATATGTCAATCTTTTGTCCTTAGCACTAAGTCTCACATTCAACTTACAGATAGTTAAATCATTTTTCAACTGTTAGTTTATTTATAATAAACTACTAGAATTGATCAAGATTCTAAATTCAAGCATGTCCACTATTGAAATGTATAGCATGCTTATGAACGCACAAATTTGATCACCTTTTCTGAACTTAAACATCAAGGAGTGCTTTTTTTTTTTTTTTTTTTTTAAGATTCTGACTTTGCAATTAAGTGAGGTGGTCCTTAGATTACCTCTTCTAATGGGATTGTGTATAAGTGGGATAATGAGACACTTGGTCCAGCTACATATTATGTGATTGACACAAACAGGTGGGCTGTTAGCAATGTTGGATATTTTAGTTGGACCAATGATGATAAGTATGCAAGGCTTTCATTATCTCAATTCACGAATACTTTAGACTCAGAGCTGTTCCAAACAGCTCGACTCTCAGCTTCATCATTAAGATACTATGACTTAGGGCTCGAGAATGGAAACTACACTGTGAGCCTCCAGTTTGTAGAAACAGCTTTTGATAACTCTAACACATGGAAAAGTCTTGGGAGGCGTGTCTTTGATATTTATATACAGGTCTTCATAATCTCATCAAATTGTTTTAGAACTACAGTGTTTTCTTTTAAAATAAAGTTTGCACTTTGCATTGCCTAAAATGTTTATTCATCCTAGTAAATAAGTGTTACTTTCTTTTGTTAACCATTAATTGTGTGGTTTAATAATCACACACCATGACCATGACTAGGGGTTATGATGATAATCAAAGTGTACATTTCCTAACCAAAAAAAAAAAAGAGTGCATGTAAAAAATATATTGACGGTCTTATTTTATCAATGCAAAAATTTCCTTGAATATGATGCATATTTATAATTGAGATTATCTAATTAATTCCAAAATTTACCACTAGAGGTTCTCTATTTTGGCCCCTCAAATTTTATTTGACCATCTGTAATTTCTTCACTACTTTTGCAATTAATTTACAAAACAAATAGTTTTGATATCGAAAATATGTCTATAATCATGATAAAGATTTTGAATGAAGCCTTTGATGTGGTCCAATTTTCCTAAAAAATTATCTCCCTCTTATCCTCCCTGTTTATTTTGTTAATTTTTGAATTTGTTTACCCTAGGGGAATCTTGTTTTAAAGGATTTTGACATACGAAAGGATGCTGGTGGTGCATCTTTCGTAGCTGTTCAGAAGGAATATAAAGCGGTTCAGGTATCAGAAAACTACCTTGAAATCCATCTCTATTGGGCTGGAAAAGGGACTTGCTGCGTACCTGCTCAAGGTACTCTCGGGCCTTCTATTTCAGCCATCAGTGCTACCCCAGGTAATAAAGTGCAAAAACTGTAGCTGCAATTTAGAAAGATTAGGTACTGGTTTCCTCAGATATTAGTACCATGTTATTGACTATCTTACTTTGGTATAGAATTTACACCCACTGTTAGTAATAGACCTCCTAGCAGCAGCAAGAATAAGACTGGTCTGGTTGTGGGTCTCGTTGTTGGTGTTGGAGTTTTGAGCTTTCTGGCTGTTTTCGTATTTTTCTATATTGTTCGAAGGAGAAAACCGCCGGCCAATGATGATGAGGGTAAGCCAAAAATCATGTTGCACATACATAATAGTTGTCAAACTTCTTTCAGTTTTCTCTACATATTAGAAAAAGGGAACTCTTTCCTTTATGTAATGCTGTGGTACTCACTATTAGTGACTAGTGAGGTGGCCTCTGCATACTCCATATTAGGTTTAGTATAAAATGCAGTGTATCATTTCTTGTATACGTAGGCATTTTTACTAAAACCTCTTTCTATACTTGTCTTGGAATAATAAGCATTTACACACAAACAGACATATATGACCAAAAAGGAATAGGGAGAAACATAATTTACATGGCCAATGAAACCCGGGGCTATAGACAACTTTCCATATATTAAGCTTGCTATTGAATCTCCAGCTTCAACACAACAATGTTGTAGACTAAAACACATTTATGGTTGATGCTTATGAAAAGGATAGTTTCTCATTTTAGCATGAAAAAAATTTGCTGCATTTTCTGCTTTAAACCACTCAAGCAAATCGATTACTAGATGCTGGATTCAGTGTTACAACCTGTATTTATGTTGAAATTGCAGAGCTCCTTGGAATAGATGCTAAACATTCACTTTCAGCTATGCTGAACTAAAGACAGCTACAGAAGATTTTAGTCCTGATAATAAGCTTGGAGAGGGTGGATTTGGACCCGTATATAAGGTAGGTCCTTGTTCTAATTAAAACTTTAGTGGCTGAACCCAACCCATTGCCTTCAAGTTGACTGTCTGATATAAGTTTAAGGCTGCTATACATCTGTTTCTATTTCCATGCGATAAAAATTATCAAATCACAGATTGCAACATCTCCCTTTTCTTTTTGTTTCATACTTATTTTTTTCCATTTATTTTAATTTTACTTTTTTTGTGAGTCTGCATGGCTCCTTACAAGTATATCTTGTTCCTGTGATGGGTGGGAAGCTAGCATTTGCAATTATTGTAGAAGTAAATTGATCAAAAATATATGAAGATTCATAACCTCATATGCATAAGCCCTTTTCTATTTCTTGTACTAGTTCTAATGCACATGCATCTTCACGTTCATCAAAAAAAACTTTAGTTAGAGTAAAAAGTTATTCAAAGTTACTTATCAAAAAAATATTTATTCAAAAAAAAAAATATTTATTCAAATTAAGTTCTTAATGAAATGAATGAGCCTATTTTGAGTATTTTCTAGTTATCTTCTGACTCAGGCAATTTTCCCAAATTCAAACCTTTCTAATCTGCCATATCGTAAAATCTGTAACACAATTTTTTTACCCTTTATTTGGCCCTGGTTGCACATTCAAACCTTTCAATGCAACTTGTTCTCTACACTTGGTATACTTATAAAAGAAAGCATCGTATATTGAAATGAGGTCCATTTTTTATTCCACTATGGCACTATATCTCAATTTCAAGAAGTGAATCTGTAAAATCACTGATTTAGAGAAAACTACTTATAAACCCTAAACTTTAACAATTTACATATAAAACCTCGTATTTTATCAAATGTTTCAGTTATCCCCTTCTGTCCATATTTCCTATGCTGTCGTTTACTTACATGAGTCCAAAATGGTGCATTTTGGTAAGTCCAAAATAATGTCGTATTTCCCTTTTTTGTTTTTGTTTTAAGTTTATGAGTTGTCATTTTTGTGTGACATTAATCTTTGTAAAACGCCATTGTTTAGGAACATATGTTTGTAAAACGCCGTTGTTCAAAGATCAAGGTGTACATTGAAACATTTTTAAAGTTTAGGGGTTTAATTGCAATCAACCCAAACTATAATGTTTAAAATGTAATTTAGTCAAATATAATTATTGGACACACATTCTAACTAGTCACACTCCAAACAAATTACGCTTAAAATGATGAATTGATGATTCCATAAATTTAATATCCTCTTGGATGGTTTAAAGCTTGAGCAGTTGTCTAAGAAAAAATTTTAAAAATGGACTGGACTCTGCGTTTATTAGATTTGATATTAATGGGCACCATTAGATGAGTAATTATATTTTGTGGAGGGTATAGCATTTTTAATTAGTCATAACATTTGGCTTGAATAAAGGATTTCCTAAATGTTTTACTATTAGGATTTAGAAGATTCTGACCAAATAATTGAAGTAATAAGAAAACAAGATTAATCTTTTTTTTTTTTTTTTGTTACTAATTTAATTGCTAGGAGGTAGGAGCATCAAATAACGCTTTTATTTTTTATTTTATTTTACAATTTGTCTGGTTGTTTACCTTATCTATGAAATGGGATCCAAAAGATGATCTTTTTTTTGTTGTTAATAGTTTTCTTACTGTATTGAATGTATCATTGGAGGGAAAACACTCTAGAAGGCAAAGTTTATTTATTTATTGGACAAGGTTTGGCTCCAACCACCAATAGAAATATGACATATGTCCCGTTATGTGCAATGCATGTGACTCACTTGGTTGGTTGGGTTAAGTGAGTCATTTACATTGCACATGACAAGACAAATGTCATTTTCCTATTGATGGTTGGAGCCCAAGGCTCCAAACATATTTAGAGCCAAACCTTTTCCTTATTTATTTATTTTAAAAATCGACGTTTTGGACCAAAAGAAGGAAATCCATGATTTGAAGAACATTTACATTGGGAAATGTTGTCATCCCTGCTCATACGTTTCCTATGAATGGTAGGAGGCATGAAATTTTTTATTTTTTATTTTTTGAGAAAAGGAGGCATAAAATTGAAAATTATTAAATTGGACATACATCTTCACAGTGTAGATAAACATAAAGTAACTACAATGTTCTGAGTTTTATCCTTATAATTGTATATATAAATGGATATTATGTTATTTTGTTTTACATTGTTTGACTTGAGCCATCAATAAGATAATAGGTGTAGATTATATATATTAAGACATCCATCCTAATTGGTCAAACTCCCATTTTTAATTTACTTTAATGGATTAAATTCATATGTAGTAATGTAGATGTGTAATTATTTTAAAAATATATATGTATATTTTTTAATATTTTGTTGGTACTTTGTATTAGGGAACACTCAATGATGGGAAAGTAATTGCTGTGAAGCAACTATCTGTAACACCACACCAAGGAAAGAACCAATTCATAACTGAGATTGCTACTATATCTGCTGTGCAACACCGTAACCTTGTGAAGTTGCATGGATGTTGCATTGAGGGAGATAAACAACTCCTTGTGTACGAGTATCTAGAGAATAAAAGTCTTGATCAAGCATTATTTGGTATGTGAAAGCATCTTTGCATTTGCTATACGTGTATAACTATTTATTTATACCATGTAGATTAAATCTGTATGCTTGCATGAGACAGGAAATCGAACTTTGAATCTCGATTGGTCAACACACTTTGATATATGCTTGGGTGTAGCAAGAGGTTTAGCTTATCTTCATGAGGAGTCACGGTTTCGAATTGTACATAGAGATGTGAAGGCTAGTAATATCCTTCTTGACTCTTATCTCGTCCCCAAAATATCAGACTTTGGCTTGGCCAAGCTTTATGATGATAAAAAGACCCACATAAGCACCTGCGTTGCAAGGACCATGTAAGACCCTAGAGGCGTAGTGTGTCACCTTGTCTCTTTGAATTATATAATCCTTTTATTTTATTTAATTATTTTATAGTTATGTTAGTACTAAACTTTGCGTGTGATTATTACTGATATAGTGGGTACCTTGCACCGGAGTATGCCATGCGTGGGTACCTTACAGAGAAGGCTGATGTGTTTGCCTTTGGTGTTGTGGCTCTTGAGATTGTCAGTGGGAGGCCAAATGCTGACTCGAGCCTAGAAGAAGAAGAGATATATCTACTTGAATGGGTATGCACAGTATTTTTGTGTTCCATGTATTTATGATCTTTCTATAATTGGATGGATTTTTTTCCTTCAAAAAGTCAGTAGCATTTTTTTTTTTTCATCTAGACATGTGTTTTGTGTTTGTGACAGTCATGATCCATCCATAACTATATATTTTTTACTTCTGCCAAAAGTTGAAGTACCATTAAAACCTGGATCATAACTTATCAGAAATAAATAATTTTTTTTCCAAAAATAAATAGATAAAAATGAAGAAGAAAGTTTGGACGTCCAAAGGAAGCCGAATAATTTTAATTGCTAATTTAGTGTATTTGAAAATAAGTCCACTTTGCAACTTAACAGGAAATGAAATGAGTCTCCATACCCAAACCTACCCTAGTAAGAGCCTACTTTTTGTGTGACCAACATTATGTAATAGCCTCTTTCAAAATTATTTCATGAATTCCAAGATAAAACTTAAGTCTTATTTTGATTGGTTAGTTCTTATCTATTCATAATTCTGTAATGATCATGATTTTGAACTTTACACTTTCTTTGATATTGAAGAATGTGTTAATCTTGATTTATCACTCATCCATATGTCCCAAAACATTTAAATTAGAGTTCTTAAAATAGATTGATTGTTAGATTCACAAAATGAGCCTATGGATGAGTTTAGGGAAAAGAACTGGATTTTATCTAGATCCCCTGTAAAACATGTTTGTCTTATTCATTCAAACAATTAGAATACTCACTACCAATACATTTATACTTCAATATGAAACCTTAGACTCATTGAAAGTTCTAAGCCATTGGATTACTCACTTCTACCTCTTCTGTACCATATTCTGAACCTATAGAAAGTTGATTCACTGAAACAAATGGATCACTCACTGCCACCACCATGATACAATATTGTAAAGCTGCTCTTGTAACACACATCTTTCTCAGGCTTGGAAGTTGCATGAAAACAACCGTGAAGTTGACCTTGTGGACTCTACATTATCAGAATTCAATGAGGAAGAAGTAAAACGACTGATAGGATTATCTCTTTTGTGCACTGAAGCATCTCCAACGTTATGGCCATCTATGTCGCGTGTGGTGGCAATGCTTTCGGGAGATATTGAAGTAAGCATTGTAACTTCAAGGCCAGGATATTTGACTGACCGGAAATATGATGATGTGACCAACGTTACAACTATGAGTGGGGGTGCAACTATAGGAACCGATACTAGCTATTACAACTCATTATCAGCAAGTGCAAGCATGGTAGGTGATGTAGGGAATTCACCAGGAAATGCTTCTAAACCTATGCTTGGTGAGATTATCAAAGAGGGCCAATGAGAATTAGTATTTTTTTTTTCAAAAGTTTTCTGGTGTGTAAATAAAGACACTTTTGTGTATTCTCCAAGTCCTAGCTAGTTGTAAATTTATTTATATAATCTAAGATGTTATTGTTTAGTATGAATTTTTCGAAATTCCTTTTGTAAGTTTTACACCGTAATTCCTTACGTTTTATGGCATGGCGTAATTTGCTTCATGTTGTGACTGAAACACTATCAAATTTAAGGCACTATTCAAGAAGCGATACTTTCACATGGAGATTAACTTGGGTGAAGTTCTTATTAAAAGGAGAATAACTATCTCACTTATTATTCATCAAGGTGAAATGGAAAGTATACAAAAATACTATATAATACATACTTAATATTGAGCGTGAAGGCTGATACGCTTAGTATTAGGCGGGAAAAAGCTAGTTTGGAAGAATTTCCTTTTATGCATTATATTGCGTAGTCAAACTATCCACATGTATTTTTAAAACAAGCTACATGACTCATTAAATAGGTCATGAGACTAAAGCTTCGTTTATTTTGAAGTAAAATATTTTCAGGTATTTAGTATGACAAGTAAAATTTTTCAAGCAAACCACAAAAGCCGATGGCTTAGCACTAGACCACTAGAAGCGGCAATCAAAGTAGTGGCTCTAACAACTAGACTACCGAAGATCACCGTTGGAATGGTATCTTCGGTGATTAGATTGCCAACACCAGTCGACAAAATGGTGTCTTTGGTTACAAGACCTCTAGCACTGGTTGTGATGTGTTGCCTCTGGCCATAGGACCGCCAACACTAGTCGGCAGTGCGGCATCTTCGGCCATCAAACTGCCAGCACCAATTGTCAGTGAGGCATATCTTGCCACCAAACCATTGATGTAGAGTCATTGGCCACCGAAGCATCGGCATTGATCGCGGAATGGAGTCACTAGACACTGGACTAACAACACCGATCATTGGAGCGGTGTCTCCCAACCATCAGACTAGTGACCTCGCAACCAAATGGGGGAGGGAAGCTATTGTGTGTTTTTGGAAAATATTTTACCAAACTTTTAAAGGTAAAACATTTTACAACTTTTTTTAAATGATTTTACGGTCAACTGAAAATATGTTACAAGTTTGACTATATTTTACCTGTAAACAAGCACCTAAAAAAGGGAAAACATTTTACTTCAAAACAAACAGAGCATAAAGTACACATGGATAGTTTTATCAATCATCATGTAGTGGATTAGAGGAATTTTTCTCTGAACTAATTTAGAGGTAAACTTTTTCAATTAGTCAACACCTGACATCAAGAGTGAGTGAGGCTAAAGTATGAAAACAAGAAGATAACCAATTAGTGATGATTAAACTACACATTTCATATGGCAGTTAGCTAAGCTAATTGGAGAGTACCGCCAAGTAAGGCATCTAACCCTAATATTTAAGCTTTGTTGGCGTGTGAGACATGGTCGAGTATGTTAGATAGTCACAGGCTCCATTCAATTGAAACTTATAAGGAATTTTAGGGTCATATTTTTATGTAATTGACATATCTTATGACAAAATGCACTTTACGTGAAATTGGGGATACCTAGCTCAAGAAAAGCTAAATTTGCATGTCTTGATACCTAGCTCGACACCTTCGATCTATCAAGGTTTAATGAACCTCGATACCTATCTCAATCTATCAAGCTGACGGATTTCATAATATAGCCTGCAATATTTGGATTCTAATTGGCTATTGTTTATGGGATTGTGTAAACCTAATAGGAATAGGAAAGCTCATTTAAAAGGCCCATTAAGCTCCTATTTAAATAAGGTGGTAGAGAAAGAATACCCTAACCTTAGAGAGTTTCATAAGGTTTTCTTATTGAGATCCTAGCCTCCATCTTTTGAACTTGTGAGTTCAGAAAGTAGAAGAAAAAGATCTTGTAGCTAGTGTGCACTTTCAGGTTCTGTACCAAGCAAAGTCTATGGCACCAACAATTGAAGATCTTATTGGTGTTTTTATGTGAACCTACTACAAATCAACTACAACAATCAAAATGGTTGTTATGGAGTTAGTCACATACTGGGCTTCATGTAAAGCTGTTAGACATAGATTGAAGATTTGTGCAAAGGTAAGAAGTCTTCTACAAGATCAAGTCCAATTGAGAATTGGAGTACGGATTCAACTGTAATTGGCACTTTAGGATAGACTGGGTAGGGGTAAAATTCCTTGTACTTGTAATCTTTTGATTTTGATTAGTAATTCTTGAGAGTAGTGATCTGAAAATCACCTAATGAGATTTTTGCCTTATGAATGTTTTCCCCATTAGTCAACAAATTACCATATCAAATTTATTTTCCATTGCACTCTAGATTATTTGGTGATTTTTTGTGCCTCCACATTATTTGCATATAATTTAATCTAATCAACTTAGGTGATTGAATTAATTTACTGGGGTCTATATATAACCCAACAAGGAATGAAGAGATTTAATTTCCCAAACAATCTTGTGTTGTATTCAAGTTACACCAAAGAAGGATACTACTTGATTGGCTACCAATAACTTTGATCTACAAGAATTCTTGGTGTGTTAGGCCCAGGGAAGCAAATTAGAGAAATAATTCCTATTAGAACACTTAACTAGATCTAGTCTCATTCAATCCTATAAAGAGAGCTCTCTACAATCTACATCACGTAAAGGGTAAAAAATAACTATCTAAAACTTTTTGAGTTTACAAAAAGATAGAGAAAAAGAATTACAGTTTTGGTCCTTAACTCTCCCTAGTTTCGGATATAATAAAATGAGAAAAAGAATACATGTAGTTGACCCTAAATAGTATATTAGAGCATTCACATCCAGGTTACTAAAAAAATACATATTTTACACTCTAAAAAGCTACTTTACCTATTTTACCAACTCATTTAATAATATAACCAACATCCCATTTCTTATTTTTACATACAACATAATAAAATAAAATAATAGAGAGAGAGAGAGAGAGAGAGAGAGACAAAGAATGAGAGAGTCAAAGAGGAGAGAGGAGAGAGAAGTGAGAGTATGAAATAAATACAAACTTGCTTTCACAATTGCTAAAAACTTTTAGCAATATACACCCATGTAAAGCTTAATTTGAGAGTGTGCGTTGCTAAAATAGCCATTTTGGGGTTTTACACCCCAATACTAATGCTCTTAAAAACATTAGCATTAGGTGTCCCAAATGCTAAATTTTTGGCATTTGGCAAACCAAACACCAAAAACCAGTCCTCATTAGATGTGTCAAATGCCCAAAATAAAATTGGCATTTGCTACAGTACTGCTCTATCAATGGCACTGTATGATCATATGTTCTTCTTCTTCTCTTCTCTCACCCATCACCCTCTATCTCTCTCTCCTCTTTAAAGTCATTTGAGGACTCTTTAACTATAGATATAGCTATAGTCGCAACTTCATCCAAAGAAGATCCGAAAGAGCATGATAAGGAATATAAAGAAGATAAAATTACCATACACTGATGGACATCTAAAGAGGAGAAATTATAATCCACAAGGACCACAATTATACCTCAGTCATTATAACTTCTACTGAGCAAGTAATTTTCACAATGATAAAGTGATAAAGTGAAATAAATAAATCAATATTTTTATTGGTTTGTTTATATTATTTTAATGTGTTAATCCTAAAATAGAAGATATGATGTAGAATTTTTTGTAAAGTGGTGTGTTAAAATAGATAAAGTAGGTTTTAGTGTATTAAAATGACATTTGAAATAGCACAGTTGATTAATAGTTGCTCTTAAGACAATTGTTAATAAATCATTTTAGGAAAGTTTTGGCACAATTTTCATGAAAAATATGAAGAGCCGTTAAAATAATTAATCATTTTTTTCTATAAAAATTTATTAAAATAGTTCCTAAACCAATGCCCTTATGGCATCCCTTCACATTTTCCTTTAAAAAATCAAGAAAAGTTAATATTTTAATAGGAAAATATAGAATAAAATAGATAATATGATGTGTGATGTTTTGAAAAATAAATATGTAAAATAAAAACGTAGGTTTTTACGTTAAAATATAATGAAAAAAAATTTGCAATGCAAATGATCTTAAGGGTCATGATGATCAAGTCCTGAGACTTGCACAAATAAATGAGGGGAAACGTAAACGGATGCCTTGAGAGTATTAATTGAAGAAATTTTTTTAAAATTTCTTTTATGGGAAAAGAAAAACAAAAATTGTTTTGACGGTTTTTTATATTTTTTATAAAAGTTATGTCAAAATTTTTCTAAAATGGTTTTATTAACAATTGTCTTTTTTTTTTTCTTTTTTTTGCTGAATAAATACTTTATTATTCAAAAAACTCAACCTGAAACAAGGGAGAAACAAAAATTGGGCTTGGAACCATCTCTAACAGAGGCCTGAAATACATGAGAAGGCAGATTGAAGATGAGAATTGGCCCAGACCAGTTTACAAGTGCTGCTCATTGAGCAAACAAATGTGTAGATACATTACCAAAGTAATTAACAAAATAATTAACTGGCCTAGACCAGTTTATAAGAACTGCCCAGCGAGCGAACAAATGTGCAGATACATTCCCTTTCTATGAATAAAAGAAAATTCAACATTTGAAAAGCAATTAACAAGGTCAATGCCAACGAGTCATGACTAGAGAAAAGAGCCTAGATGCCAAGTTGTGAATAATGCCTTATAAGTTATACAACTTATACTTACTAGCTACCAAGTTGCCACCAATAGGGTCCGGTTTGTGAATCTCGAGCTACCAAGTTGCCAATAGCTAGGGGCGCCAGTGGGGCATGTTGTAGTGTTCTATAAACCGCATGAATTTATCAATTATATATGTAGTGTTTTATAAACAATGGTCAACTTTCTGTTTCTAGATATTGGCATTTTTATGTTTAGTTTATTTACTAATGGATAATTGAACATGGGAATTTGTATATTGTAAGAAATGCATTTATAGTCAGAGTAGATGGTCTGGTGTGGTGGCTTTGCATATCTGTATGAGAAGCTTTTTATCTTCCTCTATTCTTCTCTCTCTCTAGCCCTTTTGTAATATCTCTCAATGCACTTCTATTTTGTTAATGAATCCCATATAGAGAAAAAATTGAAGTCAGTCATGGTAGGATCATCACCTCTTCTAGTTTTAGCTTTTTGTGTTGCTTGCATCTTTGGCCAACTTTTTGAGTTAGCTCAAGCTCAAAATCAAACCCAAGCTGCTACAGATCCTGCTGAAGGTGTGCCTCTCTCTCTCTCTCTCTCTCTCTCTCTCTCACACACACACACACACACAGTTTATTACATATATTAATGTTCTTGGCTGATCAGATCTTTTTTTGTCTTCTGCATATGTTACATATGAAGAGCAATACGAAACTTCTTTTTTTGTATTTTTTTGGGTTATAATCCAATCAATAAACAATGAATGCCAAAAACTGTGTTTGTTTATAATTGTTGAGTACAAAACTTGAAGTAATATATAAAAGGCTAGCTTTTAGAATTTGATCGTGCTATAGCTTGCAAATCTAGCTATGAATGAAATTAATAAGAGCCCCAAACCAACGAATCATGCTGATAAGTGCAAGGTAGATATTGTACTTTTGATATTATCATCATTTCAATGGCTAGCTTAGCTTTTCCATTGTGCTGGCTACTTTTGGGGTCAGCCATTACATTATTGGGGTGGTGGTAAATACTAAGTAGTATTAGTGAGGCTTGGGTACATCATAAATTAATAATTACATATTTAACTAATTAATCAGACAGCTATGAGCGATGCTCTCTCTCTCTCTCTGTGTATATATATATAAATTTCAAAGGCTACCACCCTAGTAATTTAAAAAGAAAGAAAAAGTTATGAAAGATTTTTTTTTTTTTGGGTCTCTATATAGATTGATTGAATTTTTTTTTTTTTTTTTTTAATTCAATCAATCTTTATAGTGACCAAAAAAAAAAAGAAAAAAGAAAAAGAAATCTATGTTACATGGATTTTACTCACTTTTTCATTTTAAAAAAAAACATCATTCACTGATTGATATTTTTTTTACACGCTTTAAAAGTGGGTTAATTCTTAAAATAAATAAAAAAATATTGGCAGATCCATTTGTTTTTTTTTTTTTTTTAGGAAAATATTGGTAGATTTAATAGTTTTGGACAATCCGGATATTTTTTAATTAAGTGGGATTTATTTTACGGTTCAATCTGTGATGGGTATCAATGATTAGAAAGTTCTTTTCTACAAACACAACATTTTTATTTTTTTCTGTTTGGGATCGGCTCAAAATAAACATAAGCTATTTATTTTTTTGTGGGTAAATAGCAAATTACATCATGAAGTTTGGAGTTGATTAGATTATATATCTTAAAGTTTCAAAAACTTAATTTTACATCTTGAAGTTAGTTCTGTTAGCAATTAACCTCCCGCCGTTAGTTTCTACTGTTAAGTAACACATCATCATATTGATGTATTTTATTTTTGCCAAATTAGCCCTAAAACTATGGCGTTTCAGTGATAACTAAATGCATAGCTGGCACAATCAAAACTACTTCATCCCAGGCGTAAACTCAAAACACAAACCTATAGCTTAAACGGCAGGCCAAACTCTAAAATTAAAAATATGAACCACAAATATGGCAGACCTCATACCTCCCTAACTCAAACCCCACAAGCCGAGGCCTCCCTAACCCAAACCCCACGAACCCAAGCGGCAGCGGCAAAGGCTAACCAACAAAGGTGGACGTCATTTTTGTTTATGGCCCAGTGATTCGTGAATGCAGATCTAGCAACCCACATCAACAAACTAAGATGACAAAAGCCAAATTCGAAAACAGAGAGAAAGAGGAACAGCTCACTATCGGCGGAGCTGCTGCCTAGAGCCTTCACCGCCGCCGCCTGGGTTCGTGGGGTTTGGGTTAGGGAGGTATGAGGTCTGCCATCTTCGTGGTTTATTTATGTTTTTAATTTTAGAGTTTGGCCTGTCGTTTAAACTACAGGTTTGTGTTTTAAGTTTTAGACCTGAAACGACATAGTTTTAATTGTGCTAGCTACTCACTTGGTCATCACTAAAACGACGTAGTTTTAGGGCTGATTTGGCAAAGCACAAACTAACAGTGGGGTGAAACCTGTGTAATTAATTTGCAATTTACCATTTTTAGTATAATAATTTTATAAATTTCACTCTTTTTTCTAAATAAAATTATACTTTTAAACGGTGGCAATTTTGGAGGGTGTATATCAGATTGATCACAATGATGTTTAATTGTGAATATGATTGCAGTGACAGCATTGAATACAATATTTCAAAAATGGGGTATCTCTGCAAATTCAGATCAATGGAATGTAAGTGGGGAACCATGCAGTGGAGCAGCCATCGACTCTACCAGCTTCGATGACACAAAATACAACCCCTTCATCAAATGTGACTGTTCTGCCAATAGTAACTCTACTTGCCACATTACCCACTTGTACGTTTCTTTCTTTTATATATATATATATATATATATATCCTCATGTTTTGTTATTGGACCAGGCATTTATTTATTTATTTATTTAAGGAGGCTGTTTAGAGCACCTCAAGCTCTGGATTATTCTCCCGAGTGTGTGTATTACCTCCATCTGACATACACCAACTAATTATCGAGAATTTTGTTAGTTTGTTGGGTATAGAGGTGGATATTTCTAAAGTGAACCTAACTTAGACCCCTTGCGGCATACAATTTACTTGTAAATTGTTAATTATGTAACATTTTACCTTCTTGAGGATTTTGAGTTTAACACAACCCCCTATGGTATTTCTTTATGTGAATATATAGTTAATATTGACAGGTGTCATCACATGAGCAATGCATCTTTTATTTTAATGGATGTCTATGGTTTTCACATAAAATGATACACATGGAGTTCAGTACTGTAACATTAAAACTCAGGGGGAGGGGGGGGGGGGGGGGGGGGGTTGTGTGTGTGGGAGGAGTGGTGTTTTTGTGTTTCCCTCTAAATATACATATGTGTGTGTGTGCGCGTGTGTGTGAGAGAGCAGTCAAACAAACGAGAATTTTTTTGCTACCCAAGTCAAGCCTTTTTCTAATTAGAAGATCTAATCTGCCATGGGTGTGCCCTCATGGTGCTTCCCATGTTCTGTCCTTTATTTTAAAGGTTTTTGAGCATGTAATGTCATACAAACATCATACCATCAAATTTGAGCATAAAAGATAAAATATTTTGCTGCTTAAAATTTTGATGAAATATATCTTCATGCACCAATTTAAGTTGGTGGCATCTGTTGGTCAAACCAATACCTATGATGGATGTGTGCGCTTTGAAATTATTGAGTTTTGCATGAAATTGGCCATAGAATCCTAAGGACTAAGGCGAGGTCATGGAGACATCATAAGGAGGCCTTGTCATAATATCCTCTTAAAAGAAAATCTCATGTATGAATCATCTATATGATGACCAAAAATGAAAAGATAAAATGTGTCAACTTTATAAATTCACATGGTAATATGAAATGGGAACTTTACTTGAACTCAATGTTCCAGTGCTGAAATGGGGAAAGGAATTGATTAAAAAAAAAATTGAAGAGATAAGTTCTTTGTGTGTGCACGCAACACAAGTGTGTGTTTTATAACTTAAAAGTTCCTCATGTGGTTTCTTGGATTTATATATTGATGGTTAATTTTATCTTCTCCTATGCTCATTTTCTCCTTGTACCACATTTCACTAGTACAAGCGTGGTTTTGTACAATGAACCATGAATTTTATGCCATTGGAGTATACAAGCACAATTTGATATGCATTTAGCACAAACAAAAGAATAAAATCTAAATCCTTGCAAAGGATTATCAGATGGGGCCTCAATATGTATTATTTTTTGCAAAGTGCAAGTTAAGGGGATTTGAGTTTGATCCTCAGATCTAAACTCATAAGAAGGGAGCAGAATGCCACTAGGGTATATGGCCATTAATTGGACACTTGCCATTATATGTAAACATTGTGCTTGCAAAGAGCATTTATGATATTAATTACTAATATTCTTGAGCAATCATTCAATTTGCCACCTTTACTAAGCTTACAGTTTTTGCGATCCATGAATTAAATTCATGTACAAGTTGAAGCACAATTATTTCATATGATACTCCCCCCTTTTTTCAATTTTTTTTTTTTTTTTTTTTTTTTTTTTTTTAAATCCTTGAAAGTGTTGCAAAATTTGGTAGGTTAAAGAAACTACTCTTCAAAATATCTTGGGCATCTTCAGTATATAAATCTTTTTTCTGTGGTTGATTTCTTTTTCCCTTTTACAGGAAGGCTTATGCCTTGGATGTTGTTGGCGTTATTCCAGATGAACTATGGACTTTGACTTTCCTCTTCAATCTGTACGATATCTTCTTGATATGTTTGTTTACTTGTGTTTTGCATGAATATAGTTTACCTTCTTTTTCATGTAAGCTAGGATTGAACTTATACCTTGAAAGTGTACTGCGTCATGTAAACCAATTGAATTTTGTAGTAGATGTGGTGTACTAGTTTTCTAGGATGGTTCATTTTCATTATATTCTGTTAAATGTGCTATGTTTCCAATATTTCTTACAGGAATTTGGGCCAAAATTACTTGACTGGTAACTTGTCTGCATCCATCGGCAAACTATATCGCATGCAATACCTGTAAGCCTGTCTCAGTTTTGGTTTGAAACTCAAAGGATATTGTACGTCTAATGTTAGCTAACCTTTCTCTTTCCTTTGATGTTTAATAAATTAGGAGTCTTGGCATCAATGCATTATCAGGGACACTTCCAAAGGAACTTGGAAATCTTACAAATTTACTATCATTGTAAGTTACCCTCATTCAAAATTTGTAAGCCATCTATGTGGCATCTTGGTGATGTTGTTTCAACCATTCTTTTATTGTAATTTATTTGAAGAAGGGTTTTGTGATAAGGTCTATCTCAAATGGCATTTCTTCCTCCCTTAATAATAGGATGCATGTGTGACTTCCCATTAAAAATAATGAAGAAGGGTTTCACAAAAATATGAATTTAGAAGTCACCCTGATGCAATTGTACACCTATTTTGATGCTTTCTGCATTTTACATTTTTTTTTTTTTTTTTTTTGGGGGCTGGAATTCTATATCTCACATACTTGATCTTGATGATCTGCACCCTAAGAGAATCAAGTCCTTGTTTATAAATAATAATTCATATATTGTTCTACTTGTTAATTTTGTAGGTCTTTTTCTACAAACAACTTCACTGGTTCTCTTCCAGATCTTGGGACATTAGTGAAATTAGAACAGCTGTAAGTTCTAGTACCATAAAGCCTTCCATTTTTAGTGTAAGTTATGAAAATCTATTTGATTGTATTTTATAGCTAGGTGAGGTAGACTAGAAATGGTTCTAGCAAAGCTTCTAGTAATATCCTGTCGGTCGCTCGAGATTATAAGAACTTTGTGCCAATAAATCTCATATGCCGTATTGCAAGGTTTTGCAAATGCAACATTATCTGTTTTATCCTAGGACAGAAAACAATGTAATCATAATTTTTAGAAATACATTTTACATGATAAAGTCAAATACTTTTAACAGCCAGAAATGATATGGTGAAAATGATATATTTTAAAGATACTTATCATGAGAAATTGTGAAAATTGTTCTAAACAAGTCAGCAGCTTGAACAATAATCTAACGATGGCTTGAGACCTTTCCTTTGGTTGTTAAGTTCATTAACTGTTACTACTAAATTTTTATTTGAGTTGAGGATAGGATTTCAATATAATTTTATTCATGTAAATTTTTTGCCTTGACAGCTACTTTGATAGTTCTGGAGTTAGTGGTGCGATTCCTTCGACGTTTGCTAATTTAAAAAGCCTTAAGACAATGTAAGAACTAGCTTACTACTTCTTTTCTCACCTACAAACTTTCTAAAATTTACATAATGATGAATATAAAAACAAAAAATTGTGATTAGATTGTGTGAGGAAATATTTGTGGTATCAGGTGGGCTTCAGACACTGAACTAACGGGCCGGATACCTGACTTCATTGGGAATTGGTCGAAGCTTACTACCTTGTAAGACAATATTGTTAGCCCTATCCTATTTGCTTCTTGCTAAATCATGCTTGATAAGGCTCAATTTTCATTGCAAAGTCAAAGTAACATTATTTATTGTAAGAGTTATTATTGATAAAATTTTAGTGTGTATTTGTGCATTCTACAGAAGAGATGCATTTGTGCACAATTTATGATTAACTACTCCAAAATGATTTTGGTAGGAAGTTTGAAGGAAACTCTTTAGAAGGTCCAATACCCTCAACATTTTCCAATTTGACTTCTCTGACGGAGTTGTGAGTGTCTACATCTCCTAGTTACTTTTACTTGTATTTCGCAAATCTTGTAAAGCTTACAAGCTCATGTTTGATATTATTGTAGGAGAATAAGTGATTTGTCTAATGGGAGCTCTTCACTGGCATTTATACAAAATATGAAATCTCTAAGTATCTTGTAAGAAAACAAGTTTTTATGTTTCAGATTCCTAATTATGAATATCCATGTTTTTTTTTCCTTCTTTGTTGCTCTTCCAGAATATAACATAATAGTTTAGTTGCATCTGTTGCAGAGTGCTGAGGAATAATAACATTTCTGATTCAATTCCATCAAATATAGGAGAATACCAAAAGTTGTCACAGCTGTAAGTAATGCCCATTGGTGGGTGACTTTAGAGTTTTAGATATACATGGTGCTGTAATTTAAGTTGAATTTGATTGCTGCTCAAAGCAATGGAACTGAGAACATATTTGCTATTTATTAGGTTGGGCAACTCCAACCTGAAGAAAGAAATTTATGTAGGGTTCCTGTATTAAAATTTAAATGGTAAATTTAAGTGATATTTTTATCAGATTTCTCTTCGCTTGCAAAATGAACTCACCCTGTTTGTAACTATGTGATAAGGGGCCACTTCATTGTATTTCAAATTCAACCTATTTCTTTTTCACTTATCTCATCTTTTCTCTATCCTTTTCTTTTTCCTTCTTTATTGTTAGGATAGTGTATAAAGATTATAATTGTTAATTACCTCTTGTAGATAACTAGTTTTATGTATTACAACCATGTGATAATAGCTTTGTTATTAGTACATTATAATAATATTGTTTAACTTTTTTAGGGATTTGAGCTTCAACAATATAACAGGACAGATTCCAAACGCGCTTTTCAATTTGAGTTCGCTCTCTTACTTGTAATATACCTAATTTTCTTAATTTCATATTATACATTCCAATATTACTTTGTATTATATTGAAGCATGTACTACTACCTTCTTTATCAGGTTTCTTGGAAATAATAAGTTAAATGGCATTGTGCCTCCACAAAAAAGTGGATCTCTTCGCAACATGTAAGTACATAAAGACATCACTTGCATTTTACAACATTATGATACATTTAAAATGGTGGTGTCTAATAATTTGCTTTTTAATTGAAAAAGTCCCTAATTTGTATAAGGATATTTTGAATCTCCGATGCATATGTACAAGGAGTTATATTCAATCTAATGTCAAGTATTTTGGTAGAAAAATGTTGGGTACCGCATCCAAAATCTTGTATGAGCTAAGTGATCATTTATATGTAGTGAGCTATAACAATCTTATGGAGCAAATGCTTTTACATTTGGAGGTTATAGCACACTCAGGTTAATCAAAGATTTGATCTCCATGTAATAATTTAGCAATTACTCGAAAATGATGGAAATGTTCCCTTTCTTTTTTTCTTTGGGGGGGGGTGGGTGGGGAGGGTATTTTCTGTATATCAATAAGCAAGCAATTACAGAAAAGACTAAATGCTGTATCACCAATGGATTAATTGTAATGTCCTAATCATATAGTCTCATAAAAGAGTAATGTCATGCTAGATACATGGATTTCCATGTGTAGCTAAAAGCATAAACAAGCATGGCATTATTAGCAAACATAGAAAAATAGAGGTCCTAGATTTTGAATAATGTGGTTTCAAAATTTTGTTTCAAAGCATCAACGTGAATTGACTAATGCGTAATTTAGTACTGAACATGGGATTGATTACCAGTTGAATGGATCATGTATCTAACATCCTTATTATGTTATGATTGCAGTGATTTGTCTTACAATAATTTACAGGGAAGCTTTCCTTCTTGGGTCAGCGAACAAAATTTACAACTGTATGTATACTATTGTATTTGAAAATATTTATGTTATATATATGCTTCTAATATTCTACAACTTGCTACTCTTGAATAAAAACTGACATTCAGATCTTATGTTGTATAATATGCAGTAATTTAGTTGCCAACAATTTCACAATAGAAAGTTCAAACAGCAGGTAAATTTCTCGATGCTATATTTTCTTATTTAAAATCTTGAGTTTTACCATAATGAAACAAGTTTCTAATCAAGTTTAAAATGTTATTAGTCTTGTCAATTAAAGTAGTGAAGCTGTTAGAAGCTAATAGCCATGATTTTCAACATGGTAACTTATCCTCTCAAATATTTTGGAACTTTACATGGAGTGTGAATTATCATTAACTCACTACCTCAGAGAATTAAAATGTTTTACTAGAAGTAAATTATAGATAGAAATTACTAATGAAAAATCTATATTATAGATAGAAATTAATTAGCTGGTGTCTAGCAATGTATATTACTTACATGTTTATTAAAAGGAGTGAATTTAGGCATCTGATGCAGGACAAAAGCTTTGATACCAAACTAATTTGAGATTTGTTGGGTTTTGGGATAGGTAGGGATAGTGTTTGTTTTGGAGAAGGCTGGAAAATATTTGGAAGTGAAAAAGAAAATTTTTGGAAGTTGAACAGATAAAGGAAGAAGTAGAAAATATTTTCTTAAGCCGCACATATGGATATTTTGTGCATGAGAAATGGAGTTTCTGGCTCCAATAACTCAAGATTCATCAATTACCAAAATATGCCCAAAAGAAATAAATAAATAAATAAAATAATAATAATTAGAATGGGTCAGGCCTGGTTATATCATCTTATTTACATGGTCAAATGACACCTAATCTATATGTTCTGTTGATATAGAACATTGATAAAAATGAAGTGTAATTAGCTTATTTGATACCTAGGAGAGTAATGGGGACTATCAAAGCCCATTTGATTAAATTACCCCTCCCTTCTCTTCCCCACACCCCCCCCCCCCCCCCAAAAAAAAAGTAAAAATAAAAACACCACTTCTACCTAGATACTATATGTTTCTCTTCATGATCAATTTCATATATATATATATATATATATATATATATTTACTTCTTGTGATTGCAAATAATGCCTTACATTGGGAAAACACAAGTCGTAACTCATTTAAAGAAACCTCTTTCATCATGGGGCAATGATGAGTTAGTATTCTTAGGAGAATGCTTATGAGCATATTGCCAAGAGATCATTTCTCATTACATGAGTGAAAACTTAATCCTAATTATAATATTTGTATCAATTAGATATATCTGCTTTAATAGCTAATGTTTTATGTCGTTGAATTACACATTCCATGCCTAAGTGCATTTCTGTTCTGCTTTAGTGTTTTGCCTTCAGGATTGAGCTGTCTTCAACGGGGTTTTCCTTGCAATCGAGGCACTGGAAGATGTAAGTACAATTTAAAATATCACACCTGATTGTAAGATTGGAAAGCATTCGCAAGTATTGAAGCCAAACTGCAAGAAGATTATACGCTAGTTTTGGTGCTTCTAAGCAGAATACGAAGTGATGAAACTTTAGATGTTTACAAAATATT
Organism: Quercus robur; assembly: GCF_932294415.1. Taxonomy (NCBI): domain Eukaryota; kingdom Viridiplantae; phylum Streptophyta; class Magnoliopsida; order Fagales; family Fagaceae; genus Quercus; species Quercus robur. Next base: position 14,902,979 of record NC_065537.1, read on the forward strand.
GATATGGACATGGTACAATAATGCAGTCCAAATTTTTAGTACACATGAATATTGGACTTGTCTTTTTAAAGGCTAAATTGGAAATGCATCAAAGCTACATTCCAGTGTCAATTTAGTATACAGTAATTTTAAATGGCATCGTGATTTACTTTAACGAAAAATTGCAAGGTCTGTGAACCTCTACCAAGAACCCTATGCTGGCGATCATTAAAAGAGTATTTAAAAAGATCGGGTTTGAATAGGTCAATATTTTGTGCTTAGAACTAAGTCTCACATTCAAATACAGATAATTAAACTATTTTTCAACCTACATTCTTGATTTTTTTATAACAGACTACTGATCAGGATTCTAAATTCAAGCATGTACACTATTGAAATGTGTGGCATACTTATGAATGCACTAATTTAATTACCTTTTTTGAGCTTACACATCAATGAATGTTTTTTTATTTTATATATATTTGTTTTCAGATTCTGAGTTTGCAATTAAGTGCGGAGGTCCTCCAATTACCTCTTCTAATGGGATTGTGTATGAGAGGGATAATGAGACACTTGGTCCAGCTACATATTATGTGGTTGACACAGACAGGTGGGCAGTTAGCAATGTTGGATATTTTAGTGGGACCAATAGTCCTTCGTATACAAGTTCTTCGTCATCTCAATTCACAAATACTTTAGACTCAGAGCTGTTCCAAACAGCTCGACTCTCTGCTTCATCATTACGATACTATGGCCTAGGGCTCGAGAATGGAAACTACACTGTGAGCCTCCAATTTGCAGAAATAGCTTTTGTAAACTCTAACTCATGGAAAAGTCTTGGGAGGCGTATCTTTGATATTTATATCCAGGTCTGCATCATATTATAGAATTGTTTTAGAACTTCTGCATTTTCTTTAAAATGAAGTTTGCATTGCCTAAAAAGTTTATTCACCCTAGTAAATAAGTGTTAGTTTCTTTGATAACCGTTAATTGTGAAGTTTAATAATTCCGCACCATGATCGTGTCTAGGGATTATGATGGCAATCTAAGTTTATATTTCTTTACAAAAAAAGAGTATAAGATACAAATATATTGACTGTCTTATTCATCAATATAGATTTTTGTTGAATATGATGCATATTTACAATTGAAATTATCTAATCAATTCTAAATTTGCCACTAGCAGTTCTCTATTTTGCCCCTCCACATGTTTTCTTTAACCAACTATTTTGCTCTTAGTTTTCTCTGAATTTTTGTCAATTACAGTACAACCATTACCTCTGTGATTTCTTCACTTTTTTTACAATTTATTTCCGAAACTCAAAATAGTTTTGATATCTAAAATATGTCTATAATCATGATAAGGATTTTGAATGAAACCTTTGATGTTTTCCCTCTCCAATATTCCTATAAAATGACCTCTTTCCTCTTATCCTCATTCCTTTCTATTTTGCTAATTTTTGAATTTGTTTACTCTAGGGGAATCTTGTTTTAAAGGAATTTGACATACAAAAGGAAGCCGGTGGTGCCTCTTTCGTAGCTGTTCCAAAGGAATATAAGAATGTTCAGGTATCAGAAAACTACCTTGAAATCCATCTCTTTTGGGCTGGAAAAGGGACTTGCTGTGTACCTGCTCAAGGTACTTATGGACCTTCTATTTCAGCCATCAGTGCTACCCCAGGTAAAAAAGTGCAGAAACTGTAGATGCAATTTAGAAAGATTAGGTACTGATTTCCTCACATTTTAGTACCATGTTATTGACTATCTTACTTTGGTATAGAATTTACACCCACTGTTAGTAACATACCTCCAAGCACAAGCAGCAACAAGAATAGGACCGGCCTGATTGTGGGTGTTGTTGTTGGCGTTGGGGTTTTGAGCTTTCTGGCTGTTTTCTTGGTTTTCTATATTCTTCGAAGAAGAAAACCACTTACCAATGATGATGAAGGTAAGCCAAAAATTATGTTACATATACATGATAGTTGTCAAACTTCATTCAGTTTTCTCAACATATTAGAAAAATGGAACTCTTTCGTTTATGTGATGCTATGGTACTCACTATTAATGACTAGTGAGGTGGCCTCTGCATATTCCATATTAAGTAGTATAAAATGCAGTGTATCATTTCTTGTGTACATAGGCATTTTTACTAAGACCTCATTCTATTCATGTCTTGGAATAATATGCATTCACACACAAACAGACATTTATGACCAATAAGTAATAGGGAGAAACATAATTTATGTGGCCAACGAAGCCCCAGGCTATATACAGATTCCCATTTATTATGCTTGCTACCTAATCTCCTGCTTCAGTCCAACAACGTTCTGGACTAAAACACATTGATGATATTGATTCTTAAGAAAAGGATAGTTCCTCATTTAGCTTACAAAAACGTTGCTGAATTTTCTGCTATAACCACTCAAGCAAATTGATTACTAGAAAAGGGATTCAGTGTTACAACCTATGTTTATGTTGAAATTGCAGAGCTCCTCGGAATAGATGCTAAAACATTCACTTTCAGCTATGCTGAACTAAAGACAGCTACAGAAGATTTTATTCCTGATAATAAGCTTGGAGAGGGAGGATTTGGACCAGTTTATAAGGTAATTCCATATTCTAATCAATAACTTCAGTGGCTGAAACCAAGCCATTGCTGTAAAGTTGACTGTCTGATATACATCTATACATCTATTGATAATTCCAAGCAATAGCTATTAACAAATCACAGAGTGCAACATCACCCCTTTTTCTTTTTGTTTATTTCATTTATATTATCCTTTTATTTTATTTTTACTTTTTTTTTTTGAAATTCCTTGGCCACCCTTATTATGATATCTTGTTCCTGTGATTGGCGAGAAGCTGGCAGTTGCAATTACTAAATTGATCCAAAAATAAATGAAGAGTAGTAATTCTATATCCATATGCAACAAGCTGGAAACCAGCCACAACAGTTAAGGGATATAACAGAGCAAACAACTCCCAACTACAACTAGACAACAATATCTAAACTACACAACCAAGATTGACCACCCAGATAAACAGATCAGGGACAAAATCCCAGCAACTAACAAACCAAAATATGAGATAATGCAAAACTAGACAGCCGCACATCCGCTTAGCAAATCAGCAAGAAGAAGAATCTGCAACAGGTGGAAAGTTGTACCACCACATAGATCAAACTTTAGGCTTAAACACAACATCTGAGATACCCCATCTGGCGCAGAATTTTTTGTTGATGCTAGAGCTGGGATATACACCCTTGCTTTCAATTTTATACTTCTCCTGATTCTTTATCCTAAATTTGTTCCTTTGTTCTCACTGTGCCCTGGTGCTTAACAGCATTTCTTTGAGCCCAAACATGGTTTATACCAGCAATGAAGCCTAACCTGCTACAATCTGCCCTAAAGATTTTTCCTTTTCAATTTTGTACTGCCCAGGTGATGAGATTACCCCATTCATCATCAAGGCCTTCTTGACAGCACCATCTTTTAATTATCCTCCAACTTCTTTGAGAAAAAGGGCATTTGAAGAAGATATGTTCTCTATTTTCAGTGCATGCTCTACATCGTACACACAAACTGTCACAACTTACTACCCAACTAACCATGCACTTAATTATCTATCACTCAAAGCCAACCAAGTAGCAAAAGCATGCCTTGGGATGGCTTTGGCAAATAAAACAATTTTCCACCAATTGATAGTTGGCGTCCTTGGCCGAATTTGGTCCCAAGCACTTGACATAGAGAAAGTAACAAGATCATCAGACCTTGAATAGCTCCAATTCCAAGCCTTGTTTAGAATCACAGTCACTAGAGAGTTTAGCATTTAATAAGGTGGCAGTGTCATACACTATTCTATGCCTAAATTTTTGATAGAGACGGCTATCTGGGTGCCAATTATCATGCCACATGTAAATGTTAGAACTATACCCCACCAGGACTTGATTAATGGCCTAGCCAAATCTCAGAGTTGAAAGTTATTTTAAAGTTCTTAATCAAATGAACCAACCTATTTTCTAATTGTTTTCTGATTCAGGCCATATTCCCAAATTCAAACTTCTCTAAGTTTCCATGCCATAAAATCTGTTACACATTTTCCCCTTTATATGGCCTGGTTACATATTTAAAATTATGGTTCTGTCCCCTTTTTTTAAGGCTACTCTTTACACTGGGTAAACTTATAAAAGAAAGTATTGTACAATGAAATGAGACCCATTTTATGCCACTATATTGCAATTTCAAGAAGTGAATCTGTTATTAAAAAGCACTTATTTACAGCAAACTACTTATAGAGGGTGATGAATTGATCAAAATAAGGGACAAATTACATTTTAATGATTATGGAAATTTAATATCGTCATGGATGATGGCTTAATGTTTGAGTAGTTTTTTAAGATTGTTCAAAATGGACTGGTCAAGAAAAAATCATCTCTGGTTGATGTTTATTAGATTTGATAATCACAGGAACCAATATATGAGTAATTACATTTTGTGGAGGGTATTGTAGTTTGAGTAACCACAGTTGGTACAAATAAATAATTTCCAAAATGTTTTAGTATTATGAGACTCTGACCAAATAATTGAAGTCATTAGCAAACAAGATTGTATATACTAGGAGCATAAAAATAATGGGTTTTTTTTTTTGGTTCCTTCTTTTCTAGACGTTAGTGAGGCTGGTTACCTGATCTATGAAATGGGATCCATAAGATGACATTTCTGGTAGTTTATAGCTTGCCAGATGTATTGCTTGTATCATTGGAAGTAAAAACACTTTGGAAAGCAAGTTTTTTATTTTAAAAATCAAAGTTTTTGACCATACGAAGACAATCTAGTGCTTTGTAGAACATTTATATCGGGCAACCTGTCATTCCTGCCTGATACTTTTCCTTGAATGGTTTGAAGCATAAAATTGAAATTGATTAAAATTGACAGGCAATTTCATGGTGAAGATGACCACTGACCATTAAGAAACCAAATTGTTTTGAAATTTATCCATATAAATTTTATGTATAAATGGGTATTGTGTGGTTTTGTTTTACATTTTTTGACTTTACTTAGCATCAATCAGATAAAAAGTCTAAATTACATCTATTAAGCCATCCATCCTAATTATCCAAACTCTCATTTTTATATTTACTATAATAGATTAAATTATATGTACAGTAATATTTTTTAAACATATTCTTTAATATTTTGTTTGGTACTTTGTATAAAATAGGGAACACTTAATGATGGGAGAGTAATTGCTGTGAAGCAACTGTCTGTCACATCACACCAAGGAAAGAACCAATTCCTGACTGAGATTGCTACTATATCTGCTGTGCAACACCGTAACCTTGTGAAGCTGTATGGATGTTGCATTGAGGGAGATAAACGACTCCTTGTGTATGAGTATCTAGAAAATAAAAGTCTTGATCAAGCATTATTTGGTATGTGAACACATCTTTGCTGTTGCTAACTGAGCATGTAAGTATTTATTTATACTATGTAGATTTAATTTATATGCTTGCATGAGACAGGAAAAAGAACCTTGAATCTCGATTGGTCAACACGTTTCGATATATGCTTGGGTGTAGCAAGAGGTTTAGCTTATCTTCATGAGGAGTCACGGCTTCGGATTGTACACAGAGATGTGAAGGCTAGTAATATCCTGCTTGACTCTGATCTCATCCCCAAAATATCAGACTTTGGCTTGGCCAAGCTTTATGATGATAAAAAGACCCACATAAGCACGCGCGTTGCAGGGACTATGTAAGATCCTAGAGGCTTAGTTTGTCACCTTGTCTTTTTGAATTACATAATCTTTTATTTTGTGCATGTAAGATCCTAGAGGCTTAGTAAGATTAGTACTAATTTGTGCATGTGATTTTTACTGGTGCAGTGGGTATCTTGCACCGGAGTACGCCATGCGTGGGCACCTTACAGAGAAGGCTGATGTTTTTGCCTTTGGTGTTGTGGCTCTAGAGCTTGTTAGTGGGAGGCCAAATTCTGACTCAAGCTTGGAAGAAGAAAAGATATATCTTCTTGAATGGGTATGAACAATATTTTAGTGCCCCATGACAATCATCTTTCTTTAATTGGATGGATTTTTTTCCTTCCAAAAGTTTCAGTAGTATATATTTTTGTTTAGATATGTGTTTTGGGTTCATGACAGTCATGATCCATCCACAACTATATATATTTTTTGCTTCTGCCAAAAGTTGAAGTACCAGCAAAGCTTGGATCATAATTTATCAATAAATAAATAAAGAGGAAAGTCAGGACATCTAAAGGAAGTGAAGTAATTTTATTTGCTTATTTAGAGTATTTGCAAAATGAGTCCAATTTGCAGTATAATAGGAAATCAAATGGGTCTCCATGCTCAAATCTACGCTAGTAAGAGCCTACTTTTTGTATGACCAAATACCATGTAATGGTCTCTTTCCAAGTTATTTTATGAAATTCAAGATAACACATAGGTTTTGTTTTTTACCTTATTTATTCATAATTTTGTGATGTTCCTGATTTTGAATTTTACACACTTAGATATTGAAATATATGTCAAGCTTGACCTGTCAGTGTCACTCATCCATATGTCACCAAACATTTAAAATGTGTTAATGGAGTGGCAATTAGATTCACAAGATGAGCTTGTGGTTGACTTTAGAGATAACAACTAGATTCTATTTAGATCCCCAGTAAAACTTGGTTGTCTTATTCATTCAGACAAGTTGAATACTCACTACCAATACATTTATACTATGTTATGAACACTTAGACTGTTAAACTCATTGAAACAATTGGAATATTGGATTACTCACTTCCACCACTTTTGTATTATATTCTGAACTTGAATAAAGTTGTCTCATTGAAACAAATGGATCACTCACTGCCACCACTTGTACACAACATTTTGAAGCTACTCTGATAGCATATATATCTTTCTCAGGCTTGGCAGTTGCATGAAAACAACCGTGAAGTTGATCTTGCAGACTCTAAATTATCAGAATTCAATGAGGAAGAAGTAAAACGACTGATTGGAGTATCTCTTTTGTGCACTCAAGCATCCCCAACATTGCGGCCATCAATGTCACGTGTCGTGGCAATGCTCTCAGGAGATTTTGAAGTGAGCACTGTAACTTCAAGGCCAGGATATTTGACAGATTGGAAATATGATGATATAACCAGCGTAACCAGTGAGGATGCAATTGATACTACCTATTTCAAATCATCATCAGCTAGTACAAGCATGGTGGGTGATGTAGGGAATTCACCAGCAAATGCTTCTAAACCTATGCCTGGTGATACTATCAAACAGGGTCGATGAGAATTCGTCATTATTTTTCTTCAAATTTATTATTGTGTGTAGTTAAAAAACGTTTTGTGTATTCTTCCTTTTATGAGTTTGACAATGTAATTCCTTACATTTTTCGGTAGAGGCATAGTTTAGTTTGTTTCATGTCGTGACAGAAACACTATCGAATGTAAGGTACTATTCAAGAAGTTTTACAAATGTTTCACGTGGAGATTTACCTTATTTATTTTTTTATTTAAAATTTCACTAGTTGAAGTTCATAATTGAAAACGAATTAACACTTTCACTTATCTACTCATGGTTCACCATAGTGAAATACTGAGTGAGTATGACCAAGTAAGACATCTAACCCTGATATCTAAGCTTCGTTGGCTAGTGACACATGGCTGAGTAAGTTAAATAGTCACACCGAGTCCATTCAATTGAGACATATATAAGGAAAGAAAGAGCTTTAATCCCCAAAGAATCTCATCTATATTCAAGTTACCCCAAAGAAAAATACTACTTAATTGGCAAGCAATAGAATAGTTGTGTATCAATGGTTGGTGTCGGTTGTTGGTTCCTCAAACAAAGATTGCATGACAAGATTGTTGTGGTCCTTTTCTAGATTGCCACTTGCTTGTGCTTGATTGGTTTTCTTCGTGGTCCTAGAATTAGTTGTGGGAGTCGAATCCACCACCCTGGTTTGCACAATTGGTGAAGAAGGCTAGCGGAGTGTCATGCTTAACAAGCCTACAACAGAGGGAAAGCACTACAAGAAGTGCTAAAATCGAAGTGAATGGAATTGTAATGGAGGAGAAGGAATTATTTTATGTTTAGTGCCTTTAAGAATGCACAGGAAATATATTGAGCTATCTATTGAACTAGTCATAAATTTTATGGAGGTATAAGGATTTTTATGTGAATGTAAGGGTGATTTTTTCTGCAATTTTGACATTCCATGTTTCTCTGATTCATTTTAGGACTCATGCCTTTAATTTTCAGGTTATTCCCTATTTTAAAGATTTTTTTGGTGCTCTTAAAAGACCAGCTCAATGTAGTGAAGGTTTGTTAAACTCACTGGACATTTTTAATCAGTTGCTTGTCATTAGCTCATTGTAGGCTAAGAAAAATGCTTCTTTAAGAGGGATTTCCTTTCCCCAACAAGCTGATTTTGATGAATTAGGACAATCAATATTTAATTCTTGATTGAATCTGAATCCTTTTATTAGGTGTGAGGATAAGTGTGTGGTAATGACTTTGGTTTAGCAGGTATACCAGAATTCCCATGCACAATTGGTTGTGCACACAACATTGTCCATGGGCTCTAGGGTCCTTCAAGTATTCCAAGCCCTAGGAGAGGAACTAATTTTCTAACATTTTTGTTATGAAGCTTGGCAACCAAACTTATTAGTTAAGTAGCATCTCGAGTCTTTAAGACTTGAGTTCTATAAAGGAAATGAACAAATACAAAACTTATGCACACTCTTAATGAGAGAGATAGAGAGAGAGATCCTCAAATCAACAAATTAGATCTGTGCTTTGTGCTTCTCCAGATTTGTAACTCTGCTTTCTTATTTGCTCTTCTCCAGATCTATAACTCTACTTTCTTTTCTGTTTTACTTCTCTAGATTTGTAACTCTGCTTTCTTCTTTTTTTTTATTCTTCTTTGTTCTTCTTTTACGAAACTCGAGTTCTAAATGGATTATTTATCCACATTAGCTGTTACGACCTTAGAACTTGACTATTAGTGACTTGAGATGCTACTTAGCTAAAATGTTTGTTTTTGGGTTCATATAACGAAATTGTTAACAAAAGCTCACCAAATGGTAAAAAAATCCATCACCCCTTTGTTTTTGGGTTCAATTGTTGGCAAAAGAAAACATAGTGTTGCTTCAAAGTTTTATTTTTGACACCATGACTTGTACACACTTGTTGAAATAGTGTTTTGAATTTTAGTTATAATTGTAAATGGTGATTTTGACATGATTTTAGCTGTTTCATACATACAATGTGTAACTATCACCACTCATTTATGAATTTGGTGAGCTCAACTGGAATTCATCCGTGGGCCCAAATTGTAATACAATTTTGATCTGGTTTGGTTGGCTGCAAAAGGCCAGGGGTTGGCATCAAAATGGTCCCTCTTTGATCAAATTTGAATTGGACTTATGTGGGCCATTGCTTTTCCTTCCTTTTAATTGGGCTTTACCCATGGGTTGAGGCCACAGGCCACACTCTCAATTTGTGTGCTAGGTTGGTCATCTCCAATAAGCCACGAATTTAGCGAGCTACTTTTGGGCTTTACACTAGTGTTTGTGAAGAGTTTTGTGGCCCTTAAGCCCATTCCATTTTATTTGACCAAAATGCCCTTAAAAAAGATCGAACTTGCTCTATAAAAATTAGGAACATCACCAACCATAAGAGCATTAGCATTGGGGGGGGGGGGGGGGGGTGTTAAATGCCCCAAATTGCTTCTTTAGCAACACACCTGCTCAAATTGAGCTTTACCCAAGTGTGTGTTGCTAAAAGTTTTTAGCAAACATAAATAGTAAATATGTATATATACAAATTGCAGTTCATGGTTGCTAACATAAAAGTATACATAAAAATATATAGAAGTACATAAACGAGGGAAGTGGAAAATGGGAAAGAAGATAGAGAATGAGTTGATAAGATAGTTTATAATATTTTAATGAGTTGTATCTAAAAATAAAAACTGAGATGTTTTATGAGTTGTAAAATGGGTTGGTAAAATAGATAAAGTAGTTCTTTTAATTGAAAAATAGATATTTTTATTTTTATTTTTACAAACTGGGACATGAATGCTCTAAGTCAATAAACATGAGAAATACAATAAATCAATCATTAATTCAGTTTCATAAATAAAACTTATGTGTTAGCAAAGCATCAACCATTGAGATCATTTTTATGATATATCTATAGTTTTAAATTTTTACTTGTTGATTGAAAATATAGGGGATAAAACTCCCAATATGCTATATTTTAGCATCAAACTACAAAATACATGCATTACTTGGGAGGCTATTTGTAAAAAAAAAATTACAGCTTAGCTACCAGTAATAGCATTCTCATCAGGTGTGCCAAATACCAAATATTTGGCATTTGGCACACTAAACACCGAAAATAGCCCCTCATGAGGTGTGCTAAATGTCTCAAAATTATGAGACATGCTACAGTACGCTCTCAAATATGAGAGCGTATGGACAGGAATGTTATAATTCTTTTGATTATTTTATTTACTTTTCTCTCTCCTCCCAACACACATCTCTCTCCGTCTGCAACACAGCTCTCTCTCTCTCTCTCTCTCCTCTCTGGTCTCCATCTCTCTATTGCTCCCTATTTCTTCCTCACTTTCTTTTTTTTTTTTTTTTTTTTTATTTTATTTTATTTTATTTATTTATTTTTTTTTTATCTTATCTCTCATTCTCTTCCTTTCTCTCTGCATTTCGGTATCATCATTGCAGATCTGACCCGTCTCTGTGCCTCTCTCTCTCTTTTTTTTTTTCCCTATCACTATCTCTCTCTTTTTCTTTTCCTGTAATGAAGAAGAAGGTGATTCCGATCTGAAGCAAAGCTCGCCGGTTGAAACTCGCCAATTTGAAGCTTTGCTCGCGCAGGGGCAGTCGCTAATCTTTGCTCTCGTCCTCCACAGTCGTCAATCTTTGCTTCTTGTCACGAAGAAGAAGTCGATTCCGATCTGACGCAGAGCTCGCCGATTTGAACCTCTGCTTGTCGATTTGAAGCTTTGCTTGCCCAGGGGTAGTCGCCGATCTTTGCTTGTTGTCCTCCACAGCTCTCGCCGCCGATGGTTGGTTGAGTTTGGTCATTGATTAATCTATTGGATTGGGGCTTTGTTGAAAATTTTGAGTTTTTATTATTATTATTATTTGTTGTTGAGGTTTTTGGATTTGAAATTTGTTGAAGGATCCAGTGATTGTGGTTGTAATTTGTGGCGGTGGTTGTAGCGGTGGTTGTTGTTGTGGTGGCTGTTGTAACGGTGGCTGTTGGTTCTTGCATGGTGGCAACTGCCACTGGCTGTGCATTTGTATATTTGTTGGATTTTGGATAAATATATTATTTTAATTTGTAGTAAATATTATTTTAATGTATAAAATTGAAAAATAAAACATCTAATAAATGAGATATTATAAAATGATGTACTAAAATAATAAAATTAATTTTTGGTTTGTCAAACTCACATTTTTTTATGAGAGAGCCCATAAGGACACCCTAACGTCCTAAAAATAGAACTTATTGTAGCCAGTTGGGAAAAATAAAATAATATGCTTTAATGTCTCTCTCTTCCTAAAATATCTCCATTCTTTGTCTCTCTTCAGTCTCTCATCTCCTCTCTCTCTCTCTCTCTCTCTCTCTCTCCAAATCTCCCTTACCAAAATGCTCTCTTTCTCTCCCCATGCCCGCTCAGCCAGCACACTAGACATTGTTCCTCTACCTAATTTTCTCTTCGCTCCATCGCTCTCTCTCTCTCTTCCCTATCACTTATCTCTCTCAGGCGGTTCAGTGGCAAAGGTGTAGTGGATTGTGGTCACATGGGTTGTCGGTTGTTGGTGGGTCAAGGGGTTGTGCGGTGGTGGTGGCGTGGGTCGTGGGTAGTGGTGGTGTGGGTTGTTGTAGGCCGTGGGTGGGATGTGAGTTTTGGGTTTCTGTGGGTCATGGGATGGTGGATCCGGTCTGTATGGGTGGTGGGCTAGTTTGGTGTGGTGGTGGTGGTGGTGGTGGTGGTAGTGTGTTGCATCTATTGAAGGTTGTGATTTTAGATATGGGTATGGGTATGTGATTTTTTGGTTTTTGGTGGCTGTTGATGGTTGTGATGGTGGTGGAGGTGCTAAATTTCTTGTGATGGTTGCTGGGTGGTGTTTATGGTGCAGCATGGATTTGGATTAGGTGGCTGTTTTTAGATTTAATGGGTTTTGGTGGTTGGCATGGTGGTGGCAACTGTGGTTGTTATGGCTGATGGCATGGTTGGTTGTAGTGGTTGCTAGTGGTGGTTTCAGTTTCTGTTAATGGCAGTGATTGAGTTTCGGTGGTTGGTTGTAGATAGGATGATTTGAGTATGGGTTTGGTTGGTGGATGGTGGGTGGTGGCCGGTAGATGTGTTGATTTTTTTGGGGTGTTAGGTGGTTGAGAGAGAGAGAGGGAGAGAGAGAATGAGGAAGAAAATAGAGAGACGAGGAGAAGAGAGATGTGAAATATTATTTTATTGGATAGTGTATAGTATTTTAATGAATTATATGTTTAAATAAAGTTTGGGGACCTTTTCAAAAAAAAAAAAAAAAAAGAGTAGAGTTTTGAATATTAGGTATATTATAAAATTGCATAATATAATAGATAAAATAATTTTTAGATAGTAAAATTGAAACTATTATGCAATTCTAGATGCTAATGCTAAGAGTAATTGGAGCTTGAATTGATTGAATTGAAACATGGAAAAAAGGAATTTGAATTCAAATGGGAGAATGTGTTTTTGTGTGGTGGGAAGTTTGTTGATTAGAAATTGTGAGTTTTTAAATTTTAAATTTTGAAGAGATAAAATAAATTTTAGGAAAATGAGGTGAATTTTGTATTTTAATTTTACACAAAATTTAATAATGACTTTCAGACCCTCACTTATTTATTTAAATAATATTAGTTAAAATTTAGGGGTGGTTTAGAGAATTCAAAGAATAGGTAACTGGTTCTTTCTTATTCCTCATTAAAAAAAAAAAAAATCGCTCTTATTGGACTAAATAGACCAATTCACTATTTTACATTATCATTTTAGTATCATAATTTACAATAACTGATAGATGATTGGGAAAGTTTAAAGTAAATTTTAAAGATGAAAATAAAATGGTGTAAAATAAAAAGAGAGAGAATAAAATAAACTAGTAGTAATTGTGTAGGTCGAAAAATATTTTTTAGAAATAATTGCTTAAATAACCGTCATAATTAATTTAGTAAATATGGGTCAAGATTTTAATTAGACAAAATGAAACTCTGCAAGAATGGAGAGAAACTAGAGAATAAAAAATATGAAAATAACTGATATCTAGTGGATATATATGCCATCAAAAAGCTTAAGGGTGGATGTAATCAGTACAACTTTTCCTTCTTCATTTTTACGCTTGGCACTTAACACTTTTTGTCACTCAGAAATTTCTGAATCCATTACTCACCTCCAATCATGGATAACATAGGGTAAAGAACCAGTGTAAGTGTGTAAAAAAAAAAAAATTGGGCTTCATTAATAATGTCCTTATTTAATTATGGGGTAACAACATGTTCATTCGTCCCAGTGAAATTGCCACTATGACCACAATGCCCCGGACTTGCGGGTTGTATGACCCGCTTTCTTTTTTCCTTGGAAGTCACCACTTAGTTTATGTCCATGAACCAAATTAGGCCTCTTGGGCTTTCTTATGTGGGTCTACATACTAGAAACTAAGTCTAGAGTTAAGATATGTGAATGGGAATGTATTAGGTGCCCAACCTCACTCAACCCATTGGCCGATCTTTTTTATTGTTGATAGACCATATTTAAGTAAGATTATTAACAAAGCCCAATATCTTAATCATGAAATCATTACATTAAATAAAACACACAAGGCAAATATCTCATATCTTGACATAAAAGGAAATAAACTCAAATCAAATATCAATCAAATATATCAAGTCAAATAAAATATTCTAAATGGAAATAAATCAATTCTAATTAAATCAGACAAATCAACCAAAAATTAATAAGGAAACATCCTATTCTAAACATCTCATAGAAAAGTCAAAAGAATAAATCATGGCAAGCAATTAATTCGCATTTATCACCCTAACCCGAAATGTTCATAGTCAAACAGAGTCACACATTTCTTAAAAAAATATAAAAAATATTACAGAACATAAATCAAGCAATTAAAACAAAGATTTATTATTTTCTGGGTTAAGCTGTGTACGGTGTACCCATGGAGGAGGTTGTGTACGTAGTACGCATCTTTACGAGCATGCATATGCACCTTTAACCATCTGCCACGTCTTGATATTGAAACAAAATTCTAGAAACGTGTTCACATGTTCAATCAAATCCACATCCATTAATGCATCAATTCAGCCCTTTAAACAATACATGGTGAGACACAACAATCAAAATCTATTCCTAAACATCATCAAGAATGCACCGAAAATAAATCAAGGAAAACAAATCAAAGTCTATTCCTAAACATGCATGTAATCTCAAATTTTTCTTAAGAACATCATAGCACAGACCAAAACATGTTCATTCACATATTCGTATATCAATTCAACTCTTGAGAACAAACTAAAATAAACATAAACAAATCAAAGATAAACGAATAAAAAAATATCATGCATAGAATATCACATATATTCAAGAACAACAAAATATGAATTAAAACATGTTCAAACTAAGAGTCATGGAGAGGGACTCATCTTGCTTGAAGCTTAAAACTTTGAGTATTTAACTGTCCCCTCAATGCCTACACAACAATAATCAATGAGATATCAAGGTAATTAAAGAATTCAATGGAACTTTAGTTATCACAACTCAAAATAAAAATGATTCTTGAAAAGCTTGTTTGAAAAATGGTTTATTGTGAAATATACTCTTTTAGAAAGATGTTTTGAAAATCCAAAAACATTGTTGCATGAACAACTTAGTAAGACAAAATATTCATCCTAAAGAACATAGATAAAAGACTCTCTAGAATCAATTCATAAAGTTTTGAAAATATTTAGAAATAAGATTATAAAATAGTTTATATCCTAAGTGTGAAATAGAGAGAAGTTTTTGAAAACAATTTTCATTTTTACATATATCTAAAATTATAAAATTATTAATTAAAATATTTATGATATTATTGGTTTGACCATCGGTCGAACTTTGATCAGACTAGAGAAGTGAGAACCAATCCTCTTTTCGATTTTTTGTCCGTTTTGGTTTTTAAAACTATGAGAAAACTGTCGAGCCTCACTATTTTCTCCTCCCAATCAAACACACACATTACCCATTTTCGCTCCTCAATTTTCTATCCACTGGTTTTTACCACAAACAGTAAAAGAATTGAAAGGAAAAATTAAAAAGAAACAAAAATTTTTAATTTGGCTAAAATTTAAGGTAAAATATAAAATTACTTTTGAGATTTGGGTTAATGGTAGATACTACCAAAACATTTTTAAAATATTCAATTTGCTCAATGTGAGCTCATGTGAGGAAGTGATTTTAACAATTACAATGCCAAGAGAGTGGCTCAGGTAATGTTAAAATGTGAATTCCATAAAATAGGTTTGTTTGGTTGCCGATAAAAACAAACGAGAGAGAAAGAGAGAGAGAGAGGGATTTTTAATTGGCTTGACAAGTTCTAATTAGACCAACTAAGCCACATTGCTGGGATTGCACCTTAGTTAATTTCAGGGGATAAGCTGCCTTTAAATACACTATGACTTGGTGCTTATGACACACACACATCAAATGAGCACCAGAACTTCTTATACATTGTTCAAGTCCGTTAAAGCCACCAACCTTAAATGTTCTAGTCCAAATTTTAGTAACCGTAAAATATCTTTCACCTAACTTCTAGACTAAGTTTTTAGATCCCTTAAAACACAATTAGATTAACCTAGTTAATTTGCCAAGTGATTACTTAGTCCAGATTTCAAATCTAGGTTAACACAATCATATAATCATATCAATGTGAAGTGCGGAATATAAAGAACACAAATATATGATAACCCAGGAAACCACACCGGTAAAAAACCTGGGGAGGATTTAACCTAACTATCCTCAAGGTAAACCTGAATCCACTATGAAAGAATCGAAGTTTTACAATAGCGACTTAGACCACTAACATCCTATTGTTACCCATCAGTAGAAAACTTACTGACACGACCACTTGCAAGCTCCGAGACCACGAACTCCTTCTTTCTTGAATTCTCTAGCAAGTACAAGCACACCCTCTTGTGTATCTTTAAACTTTTATTGCAGCAATTGAATGATCATCAAGTTCTCAATAAAATCTCCTTCTTGATAATCCTAAGCATGTGTGAAGGCAACCACCTCTCAGATCTCAGAAGAGATTCACACACACAGCAAATAAAGCAACCTCAAAAACGTGGCTAGGGTTTCCTTTTTATACCTAGGGCAAACATAAAACCCTACACATCATATAGGCTTAGGGCTAAGTTGGAAAAATTTCCAGAAAAACATTTTGCCTGACTTTCGATCGATTGAGTCTAATTCTTGATCGATCGAGCCAGACCAAATTGCACAATGAATTCTGCAACAGCTCGATTCCAACTTTACATAAAACACATACTTTGAGCAAGACTAAAAACCTGTTTTGATCATGGTTTACCAACAATACAAATTAGAGTTCTAATACATTAGTTCCTAAGTACTTAGAACCTAACATAGACAACTTAGAAATTTGTGTTGATTTTTAACAAATAGTACAACCATCTTCTTCTATAGCTAATAACATTATAGGAGCAAATTGAACAAAAGAGATAACATCAGAGAGATCTAATACTATCACCCACCTACTAAATGCAGAACTAGTCATCAGTACTCAGTGTGCATTTGGCATGAATTATTTTTGCCAACTTATTTTATTATTCAACTTATTTTTGTTACTATTCATGAGTCTCATTGTATTATTTTAGCTAACTTTTACTTTTATGTACAGTACTTTCAGGGAATCAAATATCTATAGTACTTTCAGTAAAATGTTTTCAGTTTTAACAAAATAAGCATATCCTAAACCAACGCTAAATGGAGATCTCCAATTGTTAGTCACAACAGATTATTTCTGAATTGTCAAATTCATGATGGGCACCATCCCAACCCTCAAAAGTAATGATGCTGCTACTGCCTTATTGTGCATTTGTTTGGTTGAACTCTTCCAAATCTTGCTTGTACACCAAACTGATCCCACAACCATCCACATGAGCTCTAACACCATATTTATTGGTATAATAACTTCTAGGTCCCTTATATGCATCCAAACTAACACAGAGAGTGAATCCCATCCACCTATTGTTACACCAATTTAAAGGCAGTTTTATGATTATTGAGCTCTTTGGCCTTTCATTAGTAAATGACCATTCATGGACGGAACTATGCTTGGGCTTGGGGGGCAATGCAAACACCCCCCCCCCCCCCCCCACAAAAAAAAAAAAACTAGTATATAGTTACTTATGTACTAACTTTAGTAATTTGGTTCAATAAAATTACAGTTAGTCTTCCTTAACAATATTATTGATCCTTTTAAGAGCATAAAAAAGTTATAGATCTAAAATCTAGAACAAAATTAACTAGCCCAAAAAATTAGTCCAACTAATTTTATCCAAAACAAATAATATATCTGGCCTTTTAAAAGTTTTAACAAAATAATTTTGTTTTTGACTAGTAGCAAACGCATGCATTAAAGACACACACAAATATAAACACACAAAAAAAAAAAAAAAAAAAAAAAAAGAGTCTAGTTCTATTTTTATAAATGATAGTATTGTAATGTATTAAGAAACAATAATTTTGTGATTTTGTCTTCACTAACCGTTTGATAATACTAAATAGACGCTTTTTTTAGAGGAAAATCAAAGCTTATTTGGAGTTTCGTAATGATTTTTTTTAATACTTCCGCCTCTCCTAACTCTAAATCCTAGCTCCTTCTCTATGACTGTTGATGGGTAAACCACCGCAGAATTTCATATCCAGGAAGACATATATGAAATTCAGTTCCAGATCTATCCTCTTCCTCTTGGTAGAAGTTTCATATCCCCTGTTTTGACAAAGAAGTCCCTGTACCAAAAAAGAAAAAAGAAAAAAATCAAGATACTTTATTTAACAATAAAGGAAAGAGAGAGTAGATTACTTGTAGGTAACGGTTCAATAACGTAAATGCCACTCCGTCAATGCTCTCATTATACCGACGCGAGTGAGAACAAGGTCGTGACAAACTGCTTTGTGCTAGAGATAGTTCTAGAGAATAACACTTTTGAGCACACACATATATATATATATATATATATACATAAACACACACACACACACATATATATATATATATATCTCACAGTTAATGGAAGTTCCAGCAACTTTTGAAGGTTATTGTAGTGGCATAGATCAAGAGCTTCCAGTTTCGAAAGTTGGCTGATGCTTGTAGGCAGGGTGACAAAACTGTTATCAGCTAGTGCTAAATATTTTAACGAGGATAGGCAGCTAATGCCAGTAAGCCCCATTGCTTCCAATCGAGACATTCCACTCAAATAAAGTTTCTTCAAACACTTTAATTTCCATAAGTTCTCTGGCAGATTGGCAAGTTTTGAGCATCGAGAAATAATGAGTTCTTCAAAGAGACCTCAAATTATCCATGTTGCTTGGAAGACATTCAAGATTTTCGCAGCTGCTTAGATCCAATAAGTAAGGGCAGTCAAACACTCACCTGATGAGAGTGGTAGTTCCATAATAGCAGTATATATCAGAGATCAAGGCAACAAGAAGACTCTGGGCAAGAAGAGGCAGAGCAGACCAGTGCAGAGGTACATGGTTGAACTACCCGTAGTTTTAGTCTTTGTATTGTAATAGAGCTTAAACTCTGTGTAGTTTAGTTAGTCTTGCAAATAGATTTAGTAATGCACGTGAGTGTGCACGTGTGAGCTTTTATTTTTCTGTTAAGAAGTTGTTATAGCCTCTGATTTTATATAAGGATCAGTGCCGTGTATCATTAAGCAAGTTAATGAGATTTTCACTCTTAACGATCTTTCATAGTATATCCCCAAAAACGTTTTGAAAGGCTTCCCATAATTCCCTTAAATTCTGGAATATTGTGAGCCACTCCATTTCAGTAGTCATGCTCGGACGATTGGTTAGAGATTTGCAGTAACCCATATCTAAATCAACAAGCCTATCAAGATGCCCAAAAGATAGGTGGATCTCAACCAATCTACTGCACCTAGAAAGTTCCAGTCTCTTAGGTTTTGGAACTCCTGAAAAGTCTGGTGTCTTAATCAGGTTTTCAGAACCACTAAGATCACTGAACTTTAACTGGCCTAGACACTGTTACAATCAAAAAAGAAATAACTTCCATTAAACATAGAATTTAGTTTAATAAGTTAAAAATTCTTTTAAATTAAAACAACATTAATGGAAGGAGGAAGCTCAAATGCACGGAAGTGTATTTTAGCTACGCAATTTCAGAAAATAATGAATATATAATAGAAAGGCAGTTAAAACAAATATATATATATATATATATAGTTACCTTTACTCCTTCCCAAAGATATTCAAAGTTGCTATAGTGCATGGTAAATTTAACAAGCTCCTGTGGTTGGAAACTGGATATCAAACATTTTAAAGAACAGTAATCACATGAAAGATACCTTACCTCATTAGGAACACAGTTGAATTCATTCAGGATGGGCACAAAAGTATGAATTGTCAGCAATCTAAGATTAGACATCTTTGAAAAAGGTTCTGGAAATTCTACAAAGTTGAAATCCTTCGAAAATAATGCGACGACTATGGCTTGAATTGCTTCTATTGCCTAAAATTTCCAAAGCAAAAGCTTGGTGGGTTACACAAGCAAATGGTAAGAATACTTTAATTACTGAAGTTTTATACTATTTTAAAGCTGTAAAGGAAATAAAAATAACTACTCCCTGAGTTTTTCATATATATAACCCTCTCTTAATTATATAGTGCTTATAGCAAGTGAGAATGAGGTCCGAGATATAAAGACTGTTCCCTTACTAGTGATATGATTTTACTATATCTTAGTTATGTGTTCTAATCTTCAAAGTGAAAAATTGGAAGCTGCCCCTCTGCGATCTAGAGGCGATAAATATGTCAATGTGCTGGGGGCCTCATGAAATTGCTCCGCATTAATTAATATGACTAAGCACCCGATTCCTTGCCCAAAAATATCTTTGGAAATTATAACAGGTTTAATGGTCACGATGAGTTATTGACTTGTATAAAATATACAAAAAAGGGCCATGAGTTATGACTAGAAGGCCTAGAGCTGAATTTACTCGAAAATGAAATGCGAAGTGTGAACATGTACTTACTGCCCAGTTGCTTTTCTAAATTATAAATAAATAAATAATAAAATAAATAAAATAAAATAAAGACTACCAAGTTGCCACCAATAGGGTGGTGTTTTGGGAATACCAATTTTTGTATTACTTTTATGTTTCACTTTATATTCTATCAATCACAACTTAACATATATTTATTCAACTTTTCTTATAAAATTACCAAAGTTTAAATTGTTAAAAAAAATTCAATTTCATGCCAAGTTGTGATTGGTGGTGCATGAAGTGGAACACAAAAAGTGGTTTAGAAGATTTGTATTCATCTTTTGGAATATAAATAATTTTCTACCCTTTTTGTGTGTCATTTTATGTTCCACAAATTACAATTTGTTATGTGTTTCTTTTTATATTATAAACTTTAGATATTTTATAAGGAAAGTAAAATAAATAGATGATCAGTTGTAATTAGTAAAATATAAAATAAAATAAAAAGTTATAAATAATTAACTATTTCATAAGTAAAGTAAAATAAATATTTGATAGGATTGGTGAAACATAAAAAGTCATATAAATAATTTGCGTTTTGAATTTTGTAACTCTCATTTTCAATAAATTAAGCTTGTGTGTGTGAGAGAAAAACTTTATCCATAATATTTTCACAACTTACCATTTATGATTTGTTGTGAAAATATTATAAAAAGAGAAATGATATGTCCACAACATTTTTACAACAAATCCTAAATGACAGGTTATTATTGGTTATTATTGTTGTGGCAAAAAAGTAATCTTAGTGTTATGTTCAAATTTGAACCAATAACAACTAATCACTTGTGATTTGTTGTGAAAATGTTGTAAAAATGTTATGAACTTAGCACATTTCTTATAAAAATATTATGACAGCAATTCTCTTACATTTTAACCAAGGAAAAAAAAAAAAAAATCTACCATCCAATTATCCAATAGAGGAGTGTGAGTGGAACATGATGTAACAGGTTTGAGGTTTTTCTTGTTTGCTAAATCATGATGTAACAGGTTAACCGCACCACCAATTTGAATTGTGTATAACTTTATAAACAATGGTCAGCTTTCTATCCCTATTCGCATTTTATATAGTATAGAGTCTATAGACTGTATAGTCCGGGTACGTGCTGGTCGTGAAATAAGAACAGTGGTTAAGGTAAATTTTAAATTTTATTTATATTACAAAATAAAGATATAAATCATTTTATTTTTTAAGTATATGGAGATTTACATTAACTAAAAGATACATTATGTGAAATAAAAGTAATGATTAAGGTCAATTTTAAATTTTATTTATACCACAAAACAAAGATATAAATCATTTTATTTTTTAAGAATATAGAGATTTACATTAACCAAAAGAGATATTAATTTTAAGATTTTTGATAATTATGTCATAAAAAGTTAATTATATTCGTATAAGAACACAAAATTAGGATAGTTATTTAACATATAAATATCTATTTTACTATAATAGTTTTTTTTAGTATTTATTTGCTAAAGACAATATATCCACTCGATATAAACTTCTAAGAATGTGACGAATATCATCATCTTCAAACAAAAAACAATTAAGTTTTGCTAAGAAAAGGAAAAAAAATAACAAAATGCACGTGTCATGGAATTTTCCATTAGATAAATTATAATTTTCGAAAATTTAAACCTAAAAAACCAATGTTCTTTAAATAACAAATAAAATACCTTATAGTTATATTATCATTCCAACTTTCTAAGCATTACTACCATCTAAAACTCAAAATACGTGAAAATTTTTTTTGGAATGTTAAAATTTAGTGGAAGTATTTTAGACATTACACAATAAAATATTTTAAGAATCATAAGATTTCGTTAGAGTTTAACTAAGAGAATCGCAATATGATATATTTGCTATTTTCCAAAATATTAAAGGAAAAATTACTTGATTTTAAAGTTAAAGGAGGAATTGTAAAACACCTCAAACATAAATAATGAAAAGTTTTTTTATCCTAAGTTTTTTATTTTGTTTTGTTGTGTGTGTGTGTAAAACTGTGTGTTTTTACTTAAAATAGTACGTAAAGGAAAAAAAAAATACAAAAGGTCAACTGAAGAAAATTGTATGTGAAATAGTGAATTTTGGCTCAACAACATTAACTAAACCAATAATAAAATTTTAGAAACACAACAAAATGACACAACATTTTCATAATTCCTTTACAATTTTTTTATATTTTATTTTGACTTGTAAAGAATTGATAGCTCAGCAGTTTTGAAAATATTGTGACGACAACAAGATGTTTTAACATTTTCATAAAAAAAATGTTATGTCTACGACATTTTCATAACAAATTGTAAATAGCAGGTTGTTATAGGTTGTTATTGGTGGACAAAAAAGTAATTTTATTAGCAAGTTTAAATTAGAACCAATAACAATTTACCACTGATAGTTTGTTATGAAAATGTTGTGAAAAATGTAGCATTTTTTTTGTACAATAAGTTTATTTTTAGTTGCGGTTGGTTCCAATATGATATTTATTATTTTATTTTAACTTATAAGAAAATAACACCTCAACAATTGTGAAAATATTGTACCAATTTGTTGTGTTAATATTTTATTATTTTGTGAAACATTGCGAATTGAATAAACCAAAAATAATGTAACAAAACTATAGTAGCTTTACGCATTGAAAAAAAAAAAAAAAGCGGCTGGTGATATAGTGCAAGTTGAACAAACCAAAAATACTATAGCTTCAAGGTATTTGCTCTTTTTATATATAGATAATATAATATAAAATAAAATAAATGGTTTACTTGAGAAGAAAAAAAATCCATCTCACCAGATTGGCTAAATGCCTTGAATAAATATGAAAGGTCTTTTAGTAGCATTAGAATGAGTCCAAAACCTTGACTAAACCAAAGCACTAATCCTAACACTATTCGTACGCCTATTGGCTCTTATTACATAGTTAATAGATATTTACCAAAGGGATATTAACATGGGAATTTGGTTTGCTCTCTCTCTCTCTCTCTCTCTCTCTCTCTCTCTCTCTCTCTCTCTCTCTCTCTCTCTCTCTCTCTCTCTCTCTCTGTGTGTGTGTGTGTGTGTGTGTGTGTGTGTGTGTGTGTGTGTGTGTGTGTGTGTGTGTTACATTACTCTTCTACTAAAGTCATGGTAGGAACATCACCTCTTCTAGTTTTAGCTTCTTGTGTTGCTTGCATCTTTTGCCAGCTGTTTGGGTTAGCTCAAGCTCAAAATCAAATAGATCCTGATGAAGGTGTTCCTCTCTCTCTCTCCCTCTCTCTCTCTCTCTCTCTCTCTCACACACACACTTAGACTCACACAGTTTGTTACATATATTATAGTTCTTGTCTGAGAGCTTTGTTGTCTTCTATATATATGTTATACATATGAATAGCAATACAAAATTACATTTTTTTTTGGGGGTTACAAAGTAAATAATGAATACAGAAAACTGTGTTTTGTTTATAATTGTTGAAGTGAAAACTTGAACTAGGATTGTACAAAATGCTAGCTTTTAGAGCATTCGCATCGGTCCATCTAAATTTTTTTTTGTCTATTTTAGTATAAGAACCCACTTTTTCTATTTTATACAAATACTTTACAAAACACTCACATCAGTTTATCTATTATACACACTCTTTTATTTAAATAATATTTTTCCTCACTTTTGTTATTATTTCACATCTACCCCCACCTAACACTCTTTCTCCTTTTTTCTCTGAACACATAGACTCCCTTTCTTCTTCTTTTCCTTATCTTTATTTTCCCTAAATGTGTCTCTCTTTCTTCTTCTTCTTCTTCTTTTGCAATTTGGGTTTGATTATGGATAGTGATTTTGGGCAAAGAAAGCAAATAGTTTGGGCGGATTTGCAAATGCTGCTTCTTCTTCGGCATCTTCTTCTTTCTTTCTTCTTTTGCAATTTGGGTTTGATTATTTATATGAATTTGTATATGGGTTTGATGAATTTGGATCTAGATTTAGAACAACTTTGATGATTTGTATAGATTTGCATAGCATGTAGCTGGATTGAAGAGAAGATAAAGGAGGAAGAGGGTAGAGGATGAGGGAGAGAGAAAATAAAATAAAATAAAATATTCATTTAGAAAGCTGCAGTATCCATATATATTTGCACAGCAATATTGTATATAAACAGTAATATAGATAGATTGATGTGGTTAAATTTTGAGTAAAAAAATGTAAAATTGTGCACCTTTTCTATTTTACTCCCACCAATGCAAGTGCTCTTAGAATTAGCTTGCAACTCTTGGTAAGAGCAGCTGGGAAAGCTGACAATATTGGCCAGCCTCTATGGATGAAATTTTTTCTAAAATCGTTTACTAACATATGTCCTAAGAGCATGCTTTAATAAAACCCAATTAATATATAGATATAGGCTCCATACTTATTTGTTGTACAAACCAAAGAATCATGCTGATAAGTCCGAAGTAGATATTGTTCTTATGATATTATCATCATTTTAATGGTTAGCTTGTGGTGTCAAGTCAGCCATTACATAGAAGTGGGAATAGAAGTACTATCATTATTTCAATGGCTAGCTTGTGGTGTCAAGTCAGCCATTACATAGAAGTATTATTATCATTTCAATGGCTAGCTTGTGGTGTCAAGTCAGCCATTACATTATTGTTGGGAGTAATTCATAGGATTGAGTCATTGACCACGGAGAATGGTACTTCTTTCTCTCATATTTGTAATCTCTTATTTATAATGGAGTTTACTCACTAAACTTATGATGGGGTTCATTGCCATGAATGCTAGAGAAGAAAGCACTATTTTTTCATGCACCGAAAGTATCTAAAAAATTTTCTATTGGTACGAGATGGTGAATGGTGTCTTTGGGTTTGTCATCTATATATATATATATATATTAATAGTCAAAATTGAGAGAAAATCCAATTATATTTGAAATTAGAATTCAATTAGAGTCTAATTTTGTGCCATGTGTCTCATCTAATCTAATCTTTTAAATTTTTGTGCCAAGTGAGTTAATCAAGTGTAAAAATTAGATTTCAATTAGAGTTTAATTTTACGCCACGTGTCTTATCTAATCTAAGTTTTTAATATTTGTGCCAAGTGAGTTAATTCAGTGTGGAAAATGACGAGTCCAATTTTAATAAACCATAAAAAAAGCCTAATCATATATCTAACTCTATATATAAAATTAGAGGAAAAAAGTGTTTGAATGATTTTATATTTATGAGCCATTTTTTTGTGTAACTAAAAATAATTCAAATTTATAAGTTATTTATGTAATATACCGTGATTATGTTAAGTCCATTACTAACTAGGTAATATATGTATTAAACTAAAGTTTAGAGAAAATTTAATTAGAATCAAAATTGGATTTTGCATTTTTTAGTTTTCCATAAAAATTAAATTGTTTAGATTTTTACTGTTATTTTTTTCTCTAAACTAATGAGCAAATTTTTTATACTATTTCTATTCAAATATTTTGTATGTGAAGATTTTGTACCTAAAAAATTGTAATTAAGCTGAATGATCCCATGCACCTATTCTCATTCAATTTAGGAGATACTATTGGACCAATCTATTCTTTTTTATTTTGTGTTGTATTTAGTAGAATTTCATGTATAATGATTGTGATTTGATATTGTATATATAGTAGCCAACAATGATTTTCAAAATTATTTACATAATCTATATATATATATAAAACCGAAACCTTTAAAACTCCCACAATTTTCCACGTCAGCACAATATTTAAATAAAATTATCATTTTATTTAAATAAAATTATTTTTGTTTAATCCAAATTTAACAAAGAGTAAAATTTTATCTTTCTAATACGTCTAACTCAAACTCAAACTCACCATTATCATTAATCTATATCTCTCTCTCTCTCTCGCTCTCTCTCTCTCTATATATATATATATATAACCGAAGCTTTGACTTCTCCCACATTTTTACACATCAACATTATTTAAATTAAAAAAAAAAAAAGTAGTAGTAATATGATAGGACTCTTTTAACTTAAGTCAGTATAAATTGATTAGTGTGTTTTATAATTCTATCAAAATAGTAAGTTGAATTTCAGAAAAGGTAGACAGAGAGAGTCGCGCTCACACTGCGTCAAAATTTTTTTGTTATAAGTTTGTCACAGGTGATAGGTCTTTACTGTGAGTGGATCGTCACAACACAAGTTAACTATACTACTCAGCTGTAGCATCATAGATGAGGTGTGCGTGTTAGATAAATATATATAAAAAGGACATTTTATTTTTTGGTCTGACTTCGTGCCGTGAACTTCTTCTACTTGAGGGAGGAGGTTCTGCAAAATCTTAAGGTTTCTGTCCCTCTGAACCTTTATATATATATATATTTCAAGAACCAAGATAACTTTGATTATTTTGTGTTTACATGTAATGGTGGAATTTTTAGTCTTTTACTTAAAATCATGCTTAGGTAAACAATTTCAAGTGGAATTGAACTCATATACTCAGTACTCAATAATCTATCTATCTATATATATTTCAAGAACCAAGAGTAATATTCTTTTTAGGATTTGAAGCATTCGTTCTAACTGGTAAGGTTTTGTTAATGTCACTTTGTCTTGAATCTTCAAGTTGGCTGTGTGTAGGGCTATAAGTAAGTAATTTTTTTTTTTTTTCTTTTTGTTTGATGGTCTTTTATATATATATATATATATATAATTTTTATTTTATTTTAGTTCAGGCTGGTTGATAAAGCAAGACTTAGAGGAGTGAATCATC
Source organism: Quercus robur (assembly GCF_932294415.1). Lineage (NCBI taxonomy): Eukaryota > Viridiplantae > Streptophyta > Magnoliopsida > Fagales > Fagaceae > Quercus > Quercus robur. The sequence goes on from NC_065537.1 coordinate 14,930,066, forward strand.
TTTGTTGGTAAGACAAAGTGATACTTCTTTCAAATTATAGATGCATTCAAAGTCATGTTCATATATGGTCGAATATTCAAGATACGAATTTTATAATTCATGATGAACTTGAATTTCAAATTGAATGATTAGGTTTCAATTTTAGAGTTATTGCATGTGTTGCAAATCTATATTTAAATAGAAATATTTATTTATTTTTATCTAAACTAAATTGATCTATTTTTTATTATGTAAATTAATTTTTCATATATTTCATATCAGGATAGGAAATTATAAGACTGGAATCTTAATGTACAATCAAAGAGAAAGAGAAAAAGAATAATTTACATCTTTATATGTAATAGCTTTCCCATGGATCGCACGGGTTAGCGACTAGTAGTAATGTAATTAGAAACTTAGTGTAACTAATACCATGAAAATTTTAAAGAAAAACAATTTTAGTACCCTTAAGTGTCCGTTTCGTAAATATTATTTTTGCCAACTTATTTTACTATTCAGCTTATTTTTGATACTATTCATGAGTTTCATTGCTCTTTTTGGTATTATTTATGGGTTCCATTATACTATTTTAGTTAACTTTTATCTTTATCTACAGTACTTTTAGTAAAAAAATTTCAGTTTCAACAACAAAATAAGTGGATTCCAAATGGATCCTAAATGTCCTAGTCGAACTAATGTCCTAAGCTAACATCAATAGCACCACTTCAATTTATCATTGTTGTGCGTAAGCACGGATTACATACTAATAATAAATTAATAATAGTTAGTACTTTTTTTAGGAAAAATAATTATTCAAGTAAATAATCAAATAGCTATGAGCCGATGAGCAATGCTCACTAAGTATACAATTTTTATTATTTATTTGTCACTAGACTTATTGAATATCTATTTTTCACTTGTTCGTTACCCATATATGTAGAGTTTACATTTGTATATGTTTTTCAAAAAAGAGATTTACATTTGTATATAATCATGTTTGCATCAATGATTCGAAAGTTTTATTTTTAAATACACAACATTTTCTTCTGTTTGGGTGGACTAAAATTAAAAAGGTAAACTATGTATTTGGTTCTTATCCTATGCATTATGTTTCAATTTGATCCATAACATTTTAATTGTGTTAATTTGGTCTCTAACTTTTCAATACTATGTCAATTTAGTCTATGTCATTATCTTGTGGATGAAAATTGATAACGTGTTTAATGGCCAAAATAAAAAAATTAGGTTATATTGATGTGATAATAAACTTAAATTTTATTTTGGACGTTTGCAATATGAGTAATTTTCATCTAAGATATAACGGTAGAAACTAAATTGACACAACATTAAAATGTTAGGGATTAAATTGACACAATTGAAAGGTTATAGACTAAATTGATATATATTGTAAAAGTTAAGGACTATGTAATTTATCCAAATAAAAAATATGCAGCATATTTATTAAATATAGTTTTTTTCCATATAAAAAAAAAAAAATCTCACTTTTTTTCCCTAAATAAAATTATACTTCTACGCAATAAATATCTTAAACGGTGGCAGTTTTGTAGGGATATAGTGAAGTCAGTGAACAGCATTACTTGCTATTGTTTCCCAAGCTAATCACAATGATATTTAATTTAATAACTATGTGAATTCGATTTCAGTGAGAGCATTGAATACAATATTTCAAAAATGGGAGATCTCAGCAAATTCAAATCAATGGAATATAGGTGGAGAACCCTGCAGTGGAGCAGCCATCGATGACTCCATCTCCTTCGATGACCAAAACCACAACCCCTTTATAAAATGCGAGTGTTCGTCTAACTCTACTTGCCACATCACTCAATTGATGTCTTTCTTTTATATATTCTCATGTTTTGTTTCTTGAGCCATTTTTGCTTAGAGTTACAATTTCTATACATTTTTTTCAAAAAAGAAATAATTAAATTGCATGGTTCATGTCAAATTGGTTCAACTGGTAAAATATTTTGACATGGTAGTATCATTAGACTAGGAAATTAGGAATCACAGATGTAGAGATTTGACTTTGCAGAGAGATAAATCATAGAAATTGTGTAACCTGTGCAAATGATTGTCCAAAGTATTTATATGCAAGCATATACCTCTTGGGAAGAGACATATATTGTGAACAGATATATCAATTCCAAGAGTCACACCTATACCCAAATACCACTTCAACTAATATATCAATACATAAACAAGAGTAATGCTAGACATATAAACTATTTTACAATTTTTTTTACATACTGCTAATGTAGTGAGTGGCTATCGATAAATGAAAAAGTGATATTAGTAGTGGGCTTATATGACAACTAGTAAGAAGTTGGCCACATTAATAATTTGTGAAAATATTGTAAAATAGTTTGTAACTGTAGCATTACTTTATAAACAAATCCCATGAAGTAACGCTATCCATCAAATGAGAAGTTATTGCACGTGTGTGAGGGTGTTCCATGTTATGGTGTAATCACTCGTCACGATTGTATATTAACATCAATTATTTTAGTTGAATATATATTTTTAATTGAAAACAAAAATAAATAATCTAGTTGATCACCTCTATTATATGATACTAGTTGTTGAAAAGATGTAAGGTTATTGATCGATATCAGTTGCAAATTAGTATCAAAACTGTTGGATTATATTATTTTAATTGCTTGTTGAAGAGGTTTAAGGTGTCAGAACAAAGTAGCAAAGAAGAAGCAAAACTTATTTTTATATATTCTCATTAAACTCATATTTTATCATTTTATGTACCTTTACAGAGTGCAAGAGCAAAGAAGAAGTAATTTAAAAAAAAAAAATGGTTGACAGGTGAGTTGCCACTGTGCATTACAGACAAATTCCTTTTTAATCTGTTGTTTTATATATGCCTGTCTGTAACATTTGGTTATTAGACCAGGTTTGTTTATTTATATATTTAAGGTGGGTGTCTAGAGCTTTTTAAGTACTTGAGTATTCTGCTGAGTGTGTGTAGTCCCCCATCACACAAACACCAACTAATTATAGAAAATTCTGTTAGTTTGTTGATAAAAAAAGCAGTGGTTAGCATGGTATAGAGGTGGATATCTCTAAAGTGAACTTAACTTGGGAAAACAACAGTGGTGGGGGAAGTTAATGGCCGATAATAATTTTTTTATGGGTAAGTAACATAGATCTTAATTCGTTTTCCATCTTGTTTTTATAGAGGAAATGATGAGGTTTATTCATACTAGCGCTTGTTAATAAATTTACTTTATATTGCACTGAGAAATAGATAAGGGATAACAGAGTCATTTATTGATATATATAATACTCCAGGTCATTTTTCAATACCAATTCCTACATTCATTTTAGGAAAAAATACAGACAAAACCCCATATGTTTTCCCATAAAATATGACACATCTTGAGGTTTTGAGTGTAGCACTTAAACCCCTTGTGGTATAATTTTATGTGCAAACCAATAATTATGTATATGAATCTTTGTTAAAATTAAATATTCTTGAGATATTCTAAAAATTTTGGTATGAATTTACTTGTGTTTTGTATGAATAGTGTGATTAACTTCTCTACCCCCCCCCCCCCCCCCCCCCCCCCTCTCTCTTTCCTTTTTTTGGGAAGAGTTACCTTCTTTTTCATGTAAGCTAGAATTGAACCCTTTTTTTTTTTTTTTTTTTTTTGTATAGGAACTAGGATTGAACTTAGATCTTGAAAGTGTACTTCATCATGTCATCCAATTGAAAATTGTAGTAGATGTGGTATACTAGTTTTCCAGGATTGTTCATTTTCATTATATTCTGTTAAATGTGCTAAGTTTGCAACATCTGTTACAGGAATTTGGGCCAAAATTACTTGACTGGTAACCTGTGTTCATCCATCAGCAATCTATCTCACATGCAATACCTGTAAGCCTATCTGAATTTTGGTTTAAAACTCAAAAGGACATAGTGAAGCTGATGTTAGTTAAGCTTTCTCTTCTTCTGATGTAGGAGTTTTGGCATCCATGCACTATCAAGGACACTTCCAAAGGAACTTGGAAATCTTACAGACTTAATATCATTGTAAGTAAATCTCATTCAAAATTTGTAAGTCATCTGTGTGGCATCTTGGTGGAGTTGTTTTTATAGGTATTATTTGTCTTCAAATACAACCATTTCTCTATGGTAAAATTTTTCAAGAAGGGTTTTGTGAATGAGGAATTTCTCAAATAGCATTTCATCTTCCCTCAATAATAGGATTGAGGGTAAGTTCTAGGGTTCAAGGCCCATAGGATGCATGTTTAACTTCTCAATAAAAATCTTTGAAGAAGAATTTTACAAAAATATGAATGTAGTAGTCACCCAGATGCAAGTGTACAATTCTAATGCCTTCTACATTTCACAACATTTTTTGGGCTAGTACTCTGTGTTTCACACACTTGATCTTGATGAAGAGAATCAAAACCTTGGTTTATAATTTATTGTTTTACTTGTTGATTTTGTAGGTCTTTTTCAACAAACAACTTCACTGGTTCTCTCCCATTTGAGCTTGGGAATTTAGTGAAATTAGAATAGATGTAAGTTTTAGTACAACATGTCTTTCCATTTTCAGTGTAAGTTTTGAAAATCTATATGATTGAATTATATAGCTCAGTGAGTTAGACTTTGGAAATGTTTCTTGTAAAGCTTCTTGAAATATCATGTCTGTGGCTCAAGATTGTAAGAACTTTGTGACAACAAATATTATTTGACATATTGCAAGGTTTTTCATGTGCAAGACTGTGTACCATATCCCAGGACTGAAAAAAATGTGAATCATAATTTTTGAAAATATAATTTACATGATATAGAAATGATATAGCTATTGTAGAGAGTTGGTGCCAGTAATCACATTATATTTGATATTTGATTTGTAGATACTTACTATGAAATTTTTTTAAAATTGTTCTCACAAGAAGTTAGTAGAGAGAACTTAATTTTGGCTTGAGGCCTGTCTTTGTTGTTACATTCATTAACTGTTACTGCTAAAATTTGGTTTTGGCTGAGGATAGGATATCAAATATCAGTTGATTCATGTAAATTCTTTACCTTGACAGCTACTTTGATAGTTCTGGAGTTAGTGGTGAGAATCCTTCTTTTCTCAATTGCAAACTTTCCAACATACACATAATGATAAATATAAAAACAAAAGATTGTGATAAGATGTGAGGAAATACTTCTTGTGATCTCAGGTGGGCATTCGACACTAAACTCACGGGCAGGATACCCAACTTCATAGGGAATTGGTCAAAGCTTACTACCTTGTAAGACAATATGGCTGGCCCCATCCTATTTGCTTATCCCTAAATCATGCTTGATAAGGCTCAAGTTTCATTACAAAGTCAAAGTAACATTGTTTATTGTAGGAGTTATTATTGAAAAAAAAAAAATTAGTGTTTACTTCTACAATCTACAGAAAATATTCATTTGTGCACAATTTATGATTATATACTCCAAAATGCTTTTGCAGGAGGCTTGAAGGAAACTCTTTTAAAGGTCCAATATCCTTAATGTTTGCCAATTTGACTTCTCTGATAGACTTGTGAATGTCTACATCACTTGGTTACTTTTATTTGTATTTTGTAGATCTATAAAGCTAACAATATCATGTGTGATATAAATTGTAGGAGAATAAGTGACTTGACTAATGGGAGCTCTTCACTGGAATTTATAAAGGATATGACATCTCTAAGTATCTTTTAAGAAAACACAAAAGCAGCTATCTTTCAAATTCCTAACGAAGAATATACATGTTTTCTTTCCTTCTTTATTGCTCTTCCAGAATATGGTATAACAGTTTAGTTACATGTGTTGCAGGGTGCTAAGGAATACTAGTATTTCTAATTCAATTCCATCCAATATAGGAGAATACCTAAAGTTGTCACAGCTATAAGTAATGCCCATTGTCACAGCTAGAATTTAGGTTGAATTTGATTGTTGGTTCAAAGCAATGGAACTAGGAACATCTCTGCTATTTATTAGGTTGGACAACCCCAACTTGAAGAAAGAAATTTTTATGGGTTCTTATACTAAATTTTAAATCATAAATACTGTTCAATTAAGTGATATTGTTATCAGGTTTCTCATGGCATGCAAAATGATTTCAACCTGTTTGTAATCGAATAAGGGGCCTTTTCATAGTATTTTAAACTCATCCTATTTCTTTTCAACTTCTCTTACCTTTTCTCTATCATTTTCTTTAGGGATGGACCTAGGATTTTAAGTTAGCAGGGCCAGAGTATAAACCAAAAAAAAAAAAAAAACTCCAAATAGGCATCCATATAGTATTAAAAAATTATAAATACTCAAAATTGTTGTTTCTAAATACATTAAGATGCAATCATTTACCAACAAAGACAAACAAAAACAAAATAATGTCTTTTTTTTTTTAAACATGGTTAGCTAGGATTTTTTTTTTATTTTTTTGTTGAAGTTAGAGCATTCACATTGGTGGTGCTAAAAATTTTAGCTTTTAGCACCTCAAAAAGTTACTTTATCTATTTTATCACCTCACTTTATAATACACCCAATATTAAATTTTTTTTTATTAGAACTTCATTTAAAATAATATAAACAATTCATTAAAATAATAAAGAAAGCAAGAGAATTTGAGTTTTTTAATTGAAGGAAGAGATATAATCTTAATAAGATATTATATTTATTTTGAACAACTTTCTACAGCCAATTGGCATTTATACTAGTTTAGTGTAACCAAAAAAAAAAAAAAACTTTACCTTCTCTAATAACACATGATTTTTTGGTTTTTTGGTGGTAAAATAAATTTTTTTTTTTGCTAAAATACAATCACCATTCTGAATATTTATTATTGTATTTATTAAATTTTTTGGTTGGATAGTTGCTATTTGGGTAAGGCTAGTTAAACTTATTGTGGAGAAAGGGAGCTTAAGGTTTTGGAAGGGGGCTAATTACAAAAATGAAAAATATTATAACTAAAAAGAAAATTCGGACCCAGGGGGGCCCACCTAGGTCCATCCCTGCTTTTCTTGTTCCTTATTTCTTGTAGGGATGGTGTATCTAGCTTATATTTTACTGGCTGTAGTTGCATAAAGATTGTAGTTTTTAATTACTTCTTGTAGATAGCTAGTTTTATGTATCACACAACCATGTGATAATAGCGTTGTTATCAATACATAATAATAATAATAATTTTTTTTATAACTTTTTTAGGGATTTGAGCTTCAACAATATAATAGGACAGGTTCCAGACTTGCTTTTCAATTTGAGTTTGCTTTCTTACTTGTAATATACCTCATTTTCTTAATTGCATATTATACATTCCGATATTATTCTTTATTGTATTGAAGCATGTACTATTTTGTTCATTATTAGGTTTCTTGGAAATAATAAGTTAAACGGTGCTCTGCCTACGCAAAAAAGTGTGTCTCTTCTCAAGATGTAAGTATTTTAGAAATTCTTTGCATTTAACAACATTCTGACACATTCAAAATGAAAATGGTGATGCCTAACAATTAGCTTATTAATCGGGAAAAGTCCCTTATTTGTTCATTGTATACTAGGCTTTTTTGAATCTCCAATGTATATATATTTTTAATAAGAAATTTTTCATTATTATTATTTTTTAATTTATTAAAAAAAAAAATACAAGGAGTACACGGGACATACATTCAATCACCAAAATTACATAAATCTAGCAAATCAACAACTGAAAATAAAGATCTGACAACTAGTCCAATAAAATTCTAAAAGAGAATAACTTGAGATCAGGCATAGTCCTTTTTGTATCTTCAAAGCTCATGTTATTTTTTTCCCTCCAACTACACCACATCAACCAATGGAGGACAACCGTCCATATATAATCATTCCTGTTAAATATATTAGCAACGCGATGTGTTATACCATGTTGTATATGCTAGAGTAGATGCGGAAGAGGAAGCATAGAGGAGTAACACTGAGAACACGAGGATTACGTGGTTCAGCCTTACGGCCTACATCCACGGAGGAATCCCTTAAGGGCTACATCTTTAATATATGAGAGTGTAGTACAATAACTTCCTATGTTACAATGAACCCTAACATGAGTATATATAGGTGACTAAACCCTAGACTAATAGACTTCTAGTACAAGTAGGAGACTTGACTTGCACACAAAGTAGAATTAGGGTTGGGCCTATTACATTGGGCTAATATGAATAATATATATCTCTAACAATTCCAATGATGACCAAATCAACCTTGCTAGCAAGCTATTAACTCAACAACAGATTTGACATCACCCAACACACTCCTAATAAACCCAATACCATGAATCTCTGGTGTATATATACAAGGAGTTATATTTTATCTGATGTTGAGGGGATAGCATAACACTGATCTCTTAATAACACTAAGCTATTTGGGGTGGTATCTTGGTGGGAAAACCTTGTGTACCACATCCCAAAATCTTGTATTAGCTAAGTGAACATTTATATATAGTGCACACAGGTTAATCAAAGATACGATATCTGGGTAATAATTTAGTGATTCCCTAAAATGATAACTCTTTCCTTTATTTATTTTGAGAGGAGGGGGGGGGGGGGGGGGGGGGGGGGGGGGGGAAGGTTTCTATATACTCTATATCTAGAAGCAAGAAATTACAGAGAAGAATGAAGTCTGTATCACCACTGGATTAATTGTATTGACCTAATCTTATAGTCAGAAAAGAGTAACACCATGCTAGATACATGGATCTCCATGTTCAGCTGATAGCATAAACAAGCATGGCATAAAAAACATGGAAAAATGGTGGTTCTGGATTTAAATAATGTGGTTTCAAAATTTTGTTTTAAAGCATCAGCGTCACTTGACTAATGTCTAACTTAGTACCGTGAAAGATTATGTTAAAAAAAAAAAAAAAAAAAAACAGAGAGAAATTGTTCAAAGAGAAAAGCCGAAGAGAAACTTCTACTAATCTTATTAAAATGGCTACCTCTTACACGTGTGCAATAACAGAGTTTTAGGCAAAATATCTGACTTAAATGAAACGTAACGTTTTGGCTTGATCATAAACACTCTGAGATTAAACGGCAGAGTTTTGGTTTTAATGATACCGTGCGCATATATAGGTGATGGATATCAATACGCCACCGTTTTCATCTTCACTGCTGCAGAGTTGGGAGCTGTTGCATCAGCTGAACCTTCATCACCAGAACCAGCCTCTTCTGTTGGGTGCAAGTTCTTAATTATATGGCTAGAAGTAGAATTTAGTTTTTAACTTTTATAGAGTTGTTACTGATATGCTAGATATGAAGAAAAAACAAAGTATTGCAGCACAAATATTTCATTGTTCTTTTTCTGGATGTTACATGCTTCATTTTACATCTCACATCTATATATAGATGTGTTAGGAGTTTAGGATGACTACAAGCTTCAAGAGTACTACAGAAGTTTGCTTCATTTCTCTCTAATTGACAATTGTCCATGAGGTGTCCACTTGCATGCTTGTTCAATTTTGCTGCTGCTGGATTCTTTATTTGTTGACTCCTAGATTTCAATTGCTTCTTTCTTTGACACTTAGGGAGCCACTTGTCAATTACAAATTACATTTTAACATCTTCTACCTTCTGCTCTTCATACTGAACATGGGATTGTTTACCAAACGAATGGATACGTATCTAACATCCTTTTTATGTCATGCTTGCAGTGATTTGTCTTACAATAATTTAGAGGGAAGCTTTCCTTCTTGGGTCAGTCAACAAAATTTGCAACTGTATGTATACTATCGTATTTGAAATTTATAATAAATGTATTTTTCTGAGATTCCATAAACTGATACTCTTGAATAAAAACTGACATTCAGATCTTATGATGTATAACATGCAGTAATTTAGTTGCCAACAATTTCACAATAGAAACTTTAAACAGCAGGTAAATTTCTCAATGCCATATTTTCTTATTTTAACTGTTGAGTTTTACCATAATGAAACAAGTTGCTATTTTTAATCTAGTTTAAAATGCTATTAGTCTTGCCAATTATGATGGTGAAGCTGTTAGGTTCTGATAGCCATGAAGCTTTCAACATGGTAACTTGTCCTCTCATTTGTTTTTGAACTTTCGTTTTACATGGAGTGTGAATTATCATCAACACACTACTTATGAGAATTATTATGTTTTACTAGCAGTAGATCATAGAGAGAAAAGCAATTAGCTGCTGTCTAGCATGTAAATTACTTAAACATGTCCATTAAAAGGAGTGGACCAATGGGCGGCTGATGAGGACAAAAGCTTTGATACCAAACTAATTTGGGATTTATTGTTAAGTTTTGGGATAGGTAGGGTCAGTGTTTGTTGTTAGGAAGTGACAAAGAAATAAGTAAAATCAATTGAAATTTGCTGGAATTTGAACAGAAAGAAGAAGAAGAAGAAGAAGAAGAAGAAAATATTTACCTCACACGTGGAGATCCTGAGCATGGCAACTAGAGATTCCAGCTCCAACAACTCAGGAGTCATCAGTTACCAAAATATTCAAATTAAAGAATTCATTTTATTAACTAGAATGGGTCAAGCCCGGTTATATCATCTTACTGAGATTTACATGCTCAAATGAGCATCTAATCTATGTTCTCTTGATATAAAGCATTTGGAAAAATATAGAGTAATTAGTTGATTTGATACCTTGGAGACTGGAGAGTAAAGGGGAGACTATCAAAGCCCAATTGAGTATATTTCTCGTCATGGAAGTTCGTTTCATAATATATTTACTTCTTGTGATTGCAATGAATAAAGTCGTAACTCATTTAAAGAAACCTCTTTCATCACAGGGCAATGATGGGTTAGTATTACAAGGAGAATGCTTATGAGCATATTGCCAAGAGATCATTTTTTATTACATGAATGAAAACTTAATACTAATAATAAAATTTGTATGAATCAGATATATCTGCTTTAATAACTAGTGTTTCATGTCGTTAAACACCATGTTTCTTGCCTAAGTGCATTTTTGTTCTTTAAGTGTTTTGCCTTTAGGATTGAACTGTCTTCAACGGGGTTTTCCTTGCAATCAAGGCACTGGAAGATGTAAGTACAATTTAAAAATCACACTTGTTGGAAAGCATTAGTAGGTATTCAGGCCAAGCAATGAAAAGATTATACTTTAGGGTTGGTGTTTCTAAGAAGAATACGAAGTGATGAAACTTCAAATGCTTACAAAATATTGATATGAACACAGTACTTAGAAGATGCATTCCAAATTTTTAGTACACATGAATATTGTATCTATCCTTTTAAGGGCTAAATTGGCAATGCTCATAGCTATATTCCAGTGTCAATTCAATAATTTTCAATGGCAATGTGACGTACTTTAGAAAAAAATTATAAGGTCAATGAACCTCTGACTAAAACCCTTTACTGGTTATCATTAAAAAGTATTTAAAAATCTTGGGTTTGAATATGTCAATCTTTTGTCCTTAGCACTAAGTCTCACATTCAACTTACAGATAGTTAAACCATTTTTCAACTGTTAGTTTATTTATAATAAACTACTAGAATTGATCAAGATTCTAAATTCAAGCATGTCCACTATTGAAATGTATAGCATGCTTATGAACGCACAAATTTGATCACCTTTTTTGAACTTAAACATCAAGGAGTGCTTTTTTTTTTTTTTTTTTTTAAGATTCTGACTTTGCAATTAAGTGAGGTGGTCCTTAGATTACCTCTTCTAATGGGATTGTGTATGAGTGGGATAATGAGACACTTGGTCCAGCTACATATTATGTGATTGACACAAACAGGTGGGCTGTTAGCAATGTTGGATATTTTAGTTGGACCAATGATGCTAAGTATACAAGGCTTTCATTATCTCAATTCACGAATACTTTAGACTCAGAGCTGTTCCAAACAGCTCGACTCTCAGCTTCATCATTAAGATACTATGGCTTAGGGCTCGAGAATGGAAACTACACTGTGAGCCTCCAGTTTGTAGAAACAGCTTTTGATAACTCTAACACATGGAAAAGTCTTGGGAGGCGTGTCTTTGATATTTATATACAGGTCTTCATAATCTCATCAAATTGTTTTAGAACTACAGTGTTTTCTTTTAAAATAAAGTTTGCACTTTGCATTGCCTATCATCCTAGTAAATAAGTGTTACTTTCTTTTGTTAACCATTAATTGTGTGGTTTAATAATCACACACCATGACCATGACTAGGGGTTATGATGATAATCAAAGTGTACATTTCCTAACCAAAAAAAAAAAAGAGTGCATGTAAAAAATATATTGACGGTCTTATTTTATCAATGCAAAAATTTCCTTGAATATGATGCATATTTATAATTGAGATTATCTAATTAATTCCAAAATTTACCACTAGAGGTTCTCTATTTTGGCCCCTCAAATTTTATTTGACCATCTGTAATTTCTTCACTACTTTTGCAATTAATTTACAAAACAAATAGTTTTGATATCGAAAATATGTCTATAATCATGATAAAGATTTTGAATGAAGCCTTTGATGTGGTCCAATTTTCCTAAAAAATTATCTCCCTCTTATCCTCCCTGTTTATTTTGTTAATTTTTGAATTTGTTTACCCTAGGGGAATCTTGTTTTAAAGGATTTTGACATACGAAAGGATGCTGGTGGTGCATCTTTCGTAGCTGTTCAGAAGGAATATAAAGCGGTTCAGGTATCAGAAAACTACCTTGAAATCCATCTCTATTGGGCTGGAAAAGGGACTTGCTGCGTACCTGCTCAAGGTACTCTCGGGCCTTCTATTTCAGCCATCAGTGCTACCCCAGGTAATAAAGTGCAAAAACTGTAGCTGCAATTTAGAAAGATTAGGTACTGGTTTCCTCAGATATTAGTACCATGTTATTGACTATCTTACTTTGGTATAGAATTTACACCCACTGTTAGTAATAGACCTCCTAGCAGCAGCAAGAATAAGACTGGTCTGGTTGTGGGTCTCGTTGTTGGTGTTGGAGTTTTGAGCTTTCTGGCTGTTTTCGTATTTTTCTATATTGTTCGAAGGAGAAAACCGCCGGCCAATGATGATGAGGGTAAGCCAAAAATCATGTTGCACATACATAATAGTTGTCAAACTTCTTTCAGTTTTCTCTACATATTAGAAAAAGGGAACTCTTTCCTTTATGTAATGCTGTGGTACTCACTATTAGTGACTAGTGAGGTGGCCTCTGCATACTCCATATTAGGTTTAGTATAAAATGCAGTGTATCATTTCTTGTATACGTAGGCATTTTTACTAAAACCTCTTTCTATACTTGTCTTGGAATAATAAGCATTTACACACAAACAGACATATATGACCAAAAAGGAATAGGGAGAAACATAATTTACATGGCCAATGAAACCCGGGGCTATAGACAACTTTCCATATATTAAGCTTGCTATTGAATCTCCAGCTTCAACACAACAATGTTGTAGACTAAAACACATTTATGGTTGATGCTTATGAAAAGGATAGTTTCTCATTTTAGCATGAAAAAAATTTGCTGCATTTTCTGCTTTAAACCACTCAAGCAAATCGATTACTAGATGCTGGATTCAGTGTTACAACCTGTATTTATGTTGAAATTGCAGAGCTCCTTGGAATAGATGCTAAACATTCACTTTCAGCTATGCTGAACTAAAGACAGCTACAGAAGATTTTAGTCCTGATAATAAGCTTGGAGAGGGTGGATTTGGACCCGTATATAAGGTAGGTCCTTGTTCTAATTAAAACTTTAGTGGCTGAACCCAACCCATTGCCTTCAAGTTGACTGTCTGATATAAGTTTAAGGCTGCTATACATCTGTTTCTATTTCCATGCGATAAAAATTATCAAATCACAGATTGCAACATCTCCCTTTTCTTTTTGTTTCATACTTATTTTTTTCCATTTATTTTAATTTTGCTTTTTTTGTGAGTCTGCATGGCTCCTTACAAGTATATCTTGTTCCTGTGATGGGTGGGAAGCTAGCATTTGCAATTATTGTAGAAGTAAATTGATCAAAAATATATGAAGATTCATAACCTCATATGCATAAGCCCTTTTCTATTTCTTGTACTAGTTCTAATGCACATGCATCTTCACGTTCATAAAAAAAAACTTTAGTTAGAGTAAAAAGTTATTCAAAGTTACTTATCAAAAAAATATTTATTCAAAAAAAAAAAATTTATTCAAATTAAGTTCTTAATGAAATGAATGAGCCTATTTTGAGTATTTTCTAGTTATCTTCTGACTCAGGCAATTTTCCCAAATTCAAACCTTTCTAATCTGCCATATCGTAAAATCTGTAACACAATTTTTTTTCCCTTTATTTGGCCCTGGTTGCACATTCAAACCTTTCAATGCAACTTGTTCTCTACACTTGGTATACTTATAAAAGAAAGCATCGTATATTGAAATGAGGTCCATTTTTTATTCCACTATGGCACTATATCTCAATTTCAAGAAGTGAATCTGTAAAATCACTGATTTAGAGAAAACTACTTATAAACCCTAAACTTTAACAATTTACATATAAAACCTCGTATTTTATCAAATGTTTCAGTTATCCCCTTCTGTCCATATTTCCTATGCTGTCGTTTACTTACATGAGTCCAAAATGGTGCATTTTGGTAAGTCCAAAATAATGTCGTATTTCCCTTTTTTGTTTTTGTTTTAAGTTTATGAGTTGTCATTTTTGTGTGACATTAATCTTTGTAAAACGCCATTGTTTAGGAACATATGTTTGTAAAACGCCGTTGTTTAGGAACATATGTTTGTAAAACGCCGTTGTTCAAAGATCAAGGTGTACATTGAAACATTTTTAAAGTTTAGGGGTTTAATTGCAATCAACCCAAACTATAATGTTTAAAATGTAATTTAGTCAAATATAATTATTGGACACACATTCTAACTAGTCACACTCCAAACAAATTACGCTTAAAATGATGAATTGATGATTCCATAAATTTAATATCCTCTTGGATGGTTTAAAGCTTGAGCAGTTGTCTAAGAAAAAATTTTAAAAATGGACTGGACTCTGCGTTTATTAGATTTGATATTAATGGGCACCATTAGATGAGTAATTATATTTTGTGGAGGGTATAGCATTTTTAATTAGTCATAACATTTGGCTTGAATAAAGGATTTCCTAAATGTTTTACTATTAGGATTTAGAAGATTCTGACCAAATAATTGAAGTAATAAGAAAACAAGATTAATTTTTTTTTTTTTTTTTTGTTACTAATTTAATTGCTAGGAGGTAGGAGCATCAAATAACGCTTTTATTTTTTATTTTATTTTACAATTTGTCTGGTTGTTTACCTTATCTATGAAATGGGATCCAAAAGATGATCTTTTTTTTGTTGTTAATAGTTTTCTTACTGTATTGAATGTATCATTGGAGGGAAAACACTCTAGAAGGCAAAGTTTATTTATTTATTGGACAAGGTTTGGCTCCAACCACCAATAGAAATATGACATATGTCCCGTTATGTGCAATGCATGTGACTCACTTGGTTGGTTGGGTTAAGTGAGTCATTTACATTGCACATGACAAGACAAATATCATTTTTCCATTGATGGTTGGAGCCCAAGGCTCCAAACATATTTAGAGCCAAATCTTTTCCTTATTTATTTATTTTAAAAATCAACGTTTTGGACCAAATGAAGGAAATCCATGCTTTGAAGAACATTTACATTGGGAAATGTTGTCATCCCTGCTCATACGTTTCCTATGAATGGCAGGAGGCATGAAATTTTTTATTTTTTATTTTTTGAGAAAAGGAGGCATAAAATTGAAAATGATTAAATTGGACATACATCTTCACAGTGTAGATAAACATAAAGTAACTACAATGTTCTGAGTTTTATCCTTATAATTGTATATATAAATGGATATTATGTTATTTTGTTTTACATTGTTTGACTTGAGCCATCAGTAAGATAATAAGTGTAGATTATATATATTAAGACATCCATCCTAATTGGTCAAACTCCCATTTTTAATTTACTTTAATGGATTAAATTCATATGTAGTAATGTAGATGTGTAATTATTTTAAAAATATATATGTATATTTTTTAATATTTTGTTGGTACATTGTATTAGGGAACACTCAATGATGGGAAAGTAATTGCTGTGAAGCAACTATCTGTAACATCACACCAAGGAAAGAACCAATTCATAACTGAGATTGCTACTATATCTGCTTTGCAACACCGTAACCTTGTGATGTTGCATTGAGGGAGATAAACAACTCCTTGTGTACGAGTATCTAGAGAATAAAAGTCTTGATCAAGCATTATTTGGTATGTGAAAGCATCTTTGCAGTTGCTATACGTGTATAACTATTTATTTATACCATGTAGATTAAATCTGTATGCTTGCATGAGACAGGAAATCGAACTTTGAATCTCGATTGGTCAACACGCTTTGATATATGCCTGGGTGTAGCAAGAGGTTTAGCTTATCTTCATGAGGAGTCACGGCTTCGAATTGTACATAGAGATGTGAAGGCTAGTAATATCCTTCTTGACTCTTATCTCGTCCCCAAAATATCAGACTTTGGCTTGGCCAAGCTTTATGATGATAAAAAGACCCACATAAGCACCCGCATTGCAGGGACCATGTAAGACTCTAGAGGCATAGTGTGTCACCTTGTCTCTTTGAATTATATAATCCTTTTATTTTATTTTATTATTTTATAGTTATGTTAGTACTAAACTTTGCGTGTGATTATTACTGATATAGTGGGTACCTTGCACCGGAGTATGCCATGCGTGGGTACCTTACAGAGAAGGCTGATGTGTTTGCCTTTGGTGTTGTGGCTCTTGAGATTGTCAGTGGGAGGCCAAATGCTGACTCGAGCCTGGAAGAAGAAGAGATATATCTGCTTGAATGGGTATGCACAGTATTTTTGTGTTCCATGTATTTATGATCTTTCTATAATTGGATGGATTTTTTTCCTTCAAAAAGTCAGTAGCATTTTTTTTTTCATCTGGACATGTGTTTTGTGTTTGTGACAGTCATGATCCATCCATAACTATATATTTTTTACTTCTGCCAAAAGTTGAAGTACCATTAAAACCTGGATCATAACTTATCAGAAATAAATAATTTTTTTTCCAAAAATAAATAGATAAAAATGAAGAAGAAAGTTTGGACGTCCAAAGGAAGCTGAATAATTTTAATTGCTAATTTAGTGTATTTGAAAATAAGTCCACTTTGCAACTTAACAGGAAATGAAATGAGTCTCCATACCCAAACCTACCCTAGTAAGAGCCTACTTTTTGTGTGACCAACATTATGTAATAGCCTCTTTCAAAATTATTTCATGAATTCCAAGATAAAACTTAAGTCTTATTTTGTTTGGTTAGTTCTTATCTATTCATAATTCTGTAATGATCATGATTTTGAACTTTACACTTTCTTTGATATTGAAGAATGTGTTAATCTTGATTTATCACTCATCCATATGTCCCAAAACATTTAAATTAGAGTTCTTAAAATAGATTGATTGTTAGATTCACAAAATGAGCCTATGGATGAGTTTAGGGAAAAGAACTGGATTTTATCTAGATCCCCTGTAAAACATGGTTGTCTTATTCATTCAAACAATTAGAATACTCACTACCAATACATTTATACTTCAATATGAAACTTAGACTCATTGAAAGTTCTAAGCCATTGGATTACTCACTTCTACCTCTTCTGTACCATATTCTGAACCTATAGAAAGTTGATTCACTGAAACAAATGGATCACTCACTGCCACCACCATGATACAATATTGTAAAGCTGCTCTTGTAACACACATCTTTCTCAGGCTTGGAAGTTGCATGAAAACAACCGTGAAGTTGACCTTGTGGACTCTACATTATCAGAATTCAATGAGGAAGAAGTAAAACGACTGATAGGAGTATCTCTTTTGTGCACTCAAGCATCTCCAACATTACGGCCATCTATGTCGCATGTGGTGGCAATGCTTTCGGGAGATATTGAAGTAAGCATTGTAACTTCAAGGCCAGGATATTTGACTGACAGGAAATATGATGATGTGACCAACGTTACAACTATGAGTGGGGGTGCAACTATAGGAACCGATACTAGCTATTACAACTCATTATCAGCAAGTGCAAGCATGGTAGGTGATGTAGGGAATTCACCAGGAAATGCTTCTAAACCTATGCTTGGTGAGATTATCAAAGAGGGCCGATGAGAATTAGTATTTTTTTTTTTTTCAAAAGTTTTCTGGTGTGTAAATAAAGACACTTTTGTGTATTCTCCAAGTCCTAGCTAGTTGTAAATTTATTTATATAATCTAAGATGTTATTGTTTAGTATGAATTTTTCAAAATTCCTTTTGTAAGTTTTACACCATAATTCCTTACGTTTTATGGCATGGCGTAATTTGCTTCATGTTGTGACTGAAACACTATCAAATTTAAGGCACTATTCAAGAAGCGATACTTTCACATGGAGATTAACTTGGGTGAAGTTCTTATTAAAAGGAGAATAACTATCTCACTTATTATTCATCAAGGTGAAATGGAAAGTATACAAAAATACTATATAATACATACTTAATATTGAGCGTGAAGGCTGATACGCTTAGTATTAGGCGAGAAAAAACTAGTTTGGAAGAATTTCCTTTTATGCATTATATTGCATAGTCAAACTATCCACATGTATTTTTAAAACAAGCTACATGACTCATTAAATAGGTCATGAGACTAAAGCTTCGTTTATTTTGAAGTAAAATATTTTCAGGTATTTAGTATGACAAGTAAAATTTTTCAAGCAAACTACAAAAGCCGATGGCTTAGCACTAGACCACTAGAAGCGGCAATCAAAGTAGTGGCTCTAACAACTAGACTATCGAAGATCACCGTTGGAATGGTATCTTCGGTGATCAGATTGCCAACACCAGTCGACAAAATGGTGTCTTTGGTTACAAGACCTCTAGCACTGGTTGTGATGTGTTGCCTTAGGCCATAGGACCGCCAACACTAGTCGGCAGTGCGGCATCTTCAGCCATCAAACTGCCAGTACCAATTGTCAGTGAGGCATCTCTTGCCACCAGACCATTGATGTAGAGTCATTGGCCACCGAAGCATCGGCATTGATCGCGGAATGGAGTCACTAGACACTGGACTAACAACACCGGTCGTTGGAGCGGTGTCTCCCAACCATCAGACTAGTGACCTCGCAACCAAATGGGGGAGGGAAGCTATTGTGTGTTTTTGGAAAATATTTTACCAAACTTTTAAAGGTAAAACATTTTACAACTTTTTTTAAATGATTTTACGGTCAACCGAAAATATGTTACAAGTTTGACTATATTTTACCTGCAAACATGCACCTAAAAAAGGGAAAACATTTTACTTGAAAACAAACAGAGCATAAAGTACACATGGATAGTTTTATCAATCATCATGTAGTGGATTAGAGGAATTTTTCTCCGAACTAATTTAGAGGTAAACTTTTTCAATTAGTCAACACCTGACATCAAGAGTGAGTGAGGCTAAAGTATGAAAACAAGAAGATAACCAATTAGTGATGGTTAAACTACACATTTCATATGGCAGTTAGCTAAGCTAATTGGAGAGTACCGCCAAGTAAGGCATCTAACCCTAATATTTAAGCTTTGTTGGCGTGTGAGACATGGTCGAGTATGTTAGATAGTCACAGGCTCCATTCAATTGAAACTTATAAGGAATTTAAGGGTTATATTTTTATGTAATTGACATATCTTATGACAAAATGCACTTTACGTGAAATTGGGGATACCTAGCTCAAGAAAAGCTAAATTTGCACGTCTTGATACCTAGCTCGACACCTTCGATCTATCAAGGTTTAATGAACCTCGATACCTATCTCAATCTATCAAACTGACAGATTTCATAATATAGCCTACAATATTTGGATTCTAATTAGCTATTGTTTATGGGATTGTGTAAACCTAATAGGAATAGGAAAGCTCATTTAAAAGGCCCATTAAGCTCCTATTTAAATAAGGTGGTAGAGAAAGAATACCCTAACCTTAGAGAGTTTCATAAGGTTTTCTTATTGAGGTCCTAGCCTCCATCTTTTGAACTTGTGAGTTCAGAAAGTAGAAGAAAAAGATCTTGTAGCTAGTGTGCACTTTCAGGTTCTGTACCAAGCAAAGTCTATGGCACCAACAATTGAAGATCTTATTGGTGTTTTTATGTGAACCTACTACAAATCAACTACAACAATCAAAATGGTTGTTATGGAGTTAGTCACATATTGGGTTTCATGTAAAGCTGTTAGACATAGATTGAAGATTTGTGCAAAGGTAAGAAGTCTTCTACAAGATCAAGTCCAATTGAGAATTGGAGTACGGATTCAACTGTAATTGGCACTTTAGTATAGACTGGGTAGGGGTAAAATTCCTTGTACTTGTAATCTTTTGATTTTGATTAGTAATTCTTGAGAGTAGTGATCTGAAAATCACCTGATGAGATTTTTGCCTTATGAATGTTTTCCCCATTAGTCAACAAATTACCATATCAATTTTATTTTCCATTGCACTCTAGATTATTTGGTGATTTTTTGTGCCTCCACATTATTTGCATATAATTTAATCTAATCAACTTAGGTGATTGAATTAATTTACTGGGGTCTATATATAACCCAACAAGGAATGAAGAGATTTAATTTCCCAAACAATCTTGTGTTGTATTCAAGTTACACCAAAGAAGGATACTACTTGATTGGCTACCAATAACTTTGATCTACAAGAATTCTTGGTGTGTTAGGCCCAGGGAAGCAAATTAGAGAAATAATTCCTATTAGAACACTTAACTAGATCTAGTCTCATTCAATCCTATAAAGAGAGCTCTCTACAATCTACATCACGTAAAGGGTAAAAAATAACTATCTAAAACTTTTTAAGTTTACAAAAAGATAGAGAAAAAGAATTACAGTTTTGGTCCTTAACTCTCCCTAGTTTCGGATATAATAAAATGAGAAAAAGAATACATGTAGTTGACCCTAAATAGTATATTAGAGCATTCACATCCAGGTTACTAAAAAAATACATATTTTACACTCTAAAAAGCTACTTTACCTATTTTACCAACTCATTTAATAATATAACCAACATCCCATTTCTTATTTTTACATACAACATAATAAAATAAAATAATAGAGAGAGAGAGAGAGAGACAAAGAATGAGAGAGTCAAAGAGGAGAGAGGAGAGAGAAGTGAGAGTATGAAATAAATACAAACTTGCTTTCACAATTGCTAAAAACTTTTAGCAATATACACCCATGTAAAGCTTAATTTGAGAGTGTGCGTTGCTAAAATAGCCATTTTGGGGTTTTACACCCCAATACTAATGCTCTTAAAAACATTAGTATCAGGTGTCCCAAATGCTAAATTTTTGGCATTTGGCATACCAAACACCAAAAACCAGTCCTCATTAGATGTGTCAAATGCCCAAAATAAAATTGGCATTTGCTACAGTACTGCTCTATCAATGGCACTGTATGATCATATGTTCTTCTTCTTCTCTTCTCTCACCCATCACCCTCTATCTCTCTCTCCTCTTTAAAGTCATTTGAGGACTCTTTAACTATAGATATAGCTATAGTCGCAACTTCATCCAAAGAAGATCCGAAAGAGCATGATAAGGAATATAAAGAAGATAAAATTACCATACACTGATGGACATCTAAAGAGGAGAAATTATAATCCACAAGGACCACAACTATACCTCAGTCATTATAACTTCTACTGAGCAAGTAATTTTCACAATGATAAAGTGATAAAGTGAAATAAATAAATAAATCAATATTTTTATTGGTTTGTTTATATTATTTTAATGAATTAGTTATATTATTTTAATGTGTTAATCCTATAATAGAAGATATGATGTAGAATTTTTTGTAAAGTGGTGTGTTAAAATAGATAAAGTAGGTTTTAGTGTATTAAAATGACATTTGAAATAGCACAGTTGATTAATAGTTGCTCTTAAGACAATTGTTAATAAATCATTTTAGGAAAGTTTTGGCACAATTTTCATGAAAAATATGAAGAGCCGTTAAAATAATTAATCATTTTTTTCTATAAAAATTTATTAAAATAGTTCCTAAACCAATGCCCTTAAGGCATCCCTTCACATTTTCCTTTAAAAAATCAAGAAAAGTTAATATTTTAATAGGAAAATATAGAATAAAATAGATAATCTGATGTGTGATGTTTTGAAAAATAAATATGTAAAATAAAAACATGGGTTTTTATGTTAAAATATAATGAAAAAAAATCTGCAATGCAAATGATCTTAAGGGTCATGATGATCAAGTCCTGAGACTTGCACAAATAAATGAGGGGAAACGTAAACGGATGCCTTGAGAGTATTAATTTAAGAAATTTTTTTTAAATTTTTTTTGTGGGAAAAGAAAAAAAAAATTATTTTGACGGTTTTTTATATTTTTTATAAAAGTTATGTCAAAATTTTCCTAAAATGGATTTATTAACAATTGTCTTTTTTTTTTCTTTTTTTTTTGTTGAATAAATACTTTATTATTCAAAAAACTCAACTTGAAACAAGGGAGAAACAAAAGATTGGGCTTGGAACCATCTCTAACATAGGCCTGAAATACATGAGAAGGTAGATTGAAGATGAGAATCGGCCCAAACCAGTTTACAAGAGCTGCTCATTGAGCAAACAAATGTGTAGATACATTACCAAATTAATTAACAAAATAATTAACTGGCCTAGACCAGTTTATAAGAATTGCCCAGCGGACGAACAAATGTGTAGATACATTCCCTTTCTATGAATAAAAGAAAATTCAACATTTGAAAAGCAATTAACAAAGTACAAAAAGTTAATATAACTCATAACAAAACAAAAACAAGGTCAATGCCAACGAGTCATGACTAGAGAAGAGAGCCTAGATGCCAAGTTGTGAATAATGCCTTATAAGTTATACAACTTATACTTACTAGCTACCAAGTTGCCACCAATAGGGTCCGGTTTGTGAATCTCGAGCTACCAAGTTGCCAATAGCTAGGGGCGCCAGTGGGGCATGATGTAGTGTTCTATAAACCGCATGAATTTATCAATTATATATGTAGTGTTTTATAAACAATGGTCAACTTTCTGTTTCTAGATATTGGCATTTTTAAGTTTAGTTTATTTACTAATGGATAATTGAACATGGGAATTTGTATATTGTAAGAAATGCATTTATAGTCAGAGTAGATAGTCTGGTGTGGTGGCTTTGCATATCTGTATGAGAAGCTTTTTATCTTCCTCTATTCTTCTCTCTCTCTAGCCCTTTTGTAATATCTCTCATTGCACTTCTATTTTGTTAATGAATCCCATATAGAGAAAAAATTGAAGTCAGTCATGGTAGGATCATCACCTCTTCTAGTTTTAGCTTTTTGTGTTGCTTGCATCTTTGGCCAACTTTTTGAGTTAGCTCAAGCTCAAAATCGAACCCAAGCTGCTACAGATCCTGCTGAAGGCGTGCCTCTCTCTCTCTCTCTCTCTCTCTCTCTCTCTCTCTCTCTCTCTCTCTCTCTCTCACAAACACACACACGCACAGTTTGATACATATGTTATAGTTCTTGGCTGAGTGCTTTGTTGTCTTCTGCATAGTTTACATATGAACAGCAATACAAAATTGCTTTTTTTTTTTTTTTTTTTGAGTTATAACTTATAATTAAAAAATGAATTCCGAAAACTGTGTTTGATTTATGTAATTGTTGAAGTAAAAGTGTATAAATTGCAAGCTATTTTAGAATCTGATTGTGCTGTAGCTAGCAAATCTAGATAAGAGCTGAAATAATAAGTCACATACTCATATGTCATACAAACAAACGAATCATGCATGCTATCACTGCAAAATAGATATTGTACTTTTCATATTATCATCTTTTCAATGATAAGATTTACATTTGTGCTGACAACTTGTAGTAAATAGTGGGGCTTGGGTGCGTCCTAATTTCGGATATATAATCATCTATTTATAAGTAAATAATCAAATAGCTATCCCCTATGTGCAGATCATGCCCGGCATACAATTTTATTTTTTTTATTTTTTAAAAACAAAGGCCTGGTAATTATATTAAAAAAAAAGTAAAGAATTTTTTTTTGGGTGCAATGTCCAGCATGCAATTTTACTTATTAGATTTTTGAATCACTTGTTAGATTTTTACATATAGTTAATACATATATGTAGAGTTCAGTTTTTCTTTTGAAAGCAAGATTAAATTTGGATATAATCATGTTTGTATTTTTTTTTTTTTCTTCCAAAAAATGTGAGAGGAAGGGTTAGAATTAGATTATTTACATGGGGGAGACGGAAGAGTAACAATAAGCTACAGCCTACAAGCTTCTTGATAAGCAAACCAAATTTTTTTTAATTAGATAGATGGGGAAATGGGAGTTAGGATTCGAATCATAGGAAGAAACATTATAAAAGATATCAATATCATTAGATTAATTATTACCTAAATTTGACAAACGATAAATTGTTTTTTGGGATGATGAACCATAAATAATATGTTGAAGTGGGCCGTGTGGCTTGAATTGCCACAAGCCCACGTCGGTCACTATTGACCAAATCCTATTTGTAATAGGAAAGTTTACTCCAGCCGGCTTTGACCTTAATATATATATATATATATATATATATATTACATTTTAAGTGCAGCCGTGTGAGATTAGAGAGAAATTCTAATTAACCTAGTAAGGAGCCACATGAGAGGAAATAGAGAAAAGAGAGGCAGTCAGCTTCTATTCTTATTTTTTCTGTGAGAGAGTGCTAGGATGTAATTGGGATTTGGGTTTCTTGAGAGTGTTCTTGTGCACTATTGTATTTTCCCTGATCATAGTGAAATCCCTGCAACTCCGTGGACGTAGGCAAATTGCCGAACCACGTAAATATTGTCTTGTGCGTGTGATTATTTTTCTTTGACGTGTGTTTTCTCTATTTGTTTTTGTTTCTCACAGGTTGGGATTTTGGTTAAATTCCCTACATAATAGACAACATGTGGTTCCGTATGAATTTTTAACTTTTTTGGGGGGGGGGGGGGGGGAGACCAAGGAGACCCTAAGTTTGCAGTTTTTACCCTTTAAAATTGGGTTAGGTTTTTTTTTTTTTTAAATAGACAGCTAGTGCGATTTCTTTTGCAGTTGAAACTGTAATGGGTCTGAATGATTTGATAGTTTTTTTTTTTTTTTTTTGGGGGGGGGGTGTGGGGGGGAATACATAACATTTTTATTTTGGGATGGAATAAAAAAAAAAAAAAAAGAGGAGAGAGAGAATAATGCAAAAAGACACGCTAAGTAAGAACATACAGCAGCAAAGTTTTGGAGGGGTATGTATATAGTATCAGAGTAAACGGCCTTTGCTGGCTATTAATTGTTTCAGAAGCTAATCACAATGATATTTAATTTTGAATTTGATTGCATGCAGTTGTACGTTTCTTTCTTTCGAATCCTCATAGTTAAAAAATAAAAATAAAAAATTAATTGCATGATTCGATTTTTTCTAGTTCAATTGGTAAATTGTCCGTCTCTCTATTATTTTATCTCAATATATATATTTTTTATTAATAAAAAACCAATAAGCCAGGGGATCTCCTCTATTATAATTTTTATCTGATTGGTTGTTGAAAAGGTGGAAGGTTATTGCTCGATATTGGTTAAAAAATTAGTATCAAAACTGTTGGATATAATATCAACTAATGGCAAAACAAAGTAGCTAAGTGTAAGTTTGGCAAAAAAAAAATGTTAGGATCTGTTTATTTTGTTGAAATTAAAAACTTTTTTTTTTTTAAAGTACTGTAAATAATTATAAAAGTTATTTGAAATAGTATAGTGAGACCTATGAATAGTATCAAAAATTGCAATGAGACTCCTGAATAATAGCAAAAATAAGCTAAATAGTAAAATAAGCTGACTTTTTAAGCTGAAGCCAAACGCACATTAAGGGTGTGTTTAGATATCGCTTATTACTGAAAACTGAAAATACTATAACAAAATAATTTTTAAATGTATAAATAATACCGTGAGACCCAATTTTGAAATTATTTCTGCTAAAAAAGTACTTACGGGTTCCATGAAGAGTCACAATATCCACGTGGAAAAAATACTTATTTTTTATGCTCATCTTTTAGGTACCTTTATAGAGTGGCAGAGAAAAGTAGCAATTTTTTTTCTTTTTTCCTTTTTTTTTTTTAATAATTTGATGTGTCAGTTGCCACTTGCCACTGTGCAGTGCAGAAATCCTAATCCGTTAAATTTTTTAGTTATTACATACCTATCGGTAACATCTGGTTATTGGACCAGTTTTTGTTTTATTTTGTTTTGTTTTAATGGTTTTAGAGCTCTTCGAGCATTTAATTAATAACTTTTATATACCCCGGCCGTGACCACAATGGCACAAACACAACCCCTTTATATTCAGCAAAAAAAAAAAAAAAAAAAACACAACCCCTTTATTGCGTATGTCCCTTTATTTTATATATATATATATATATATATATATATACACACACACCCAAGTCATCATTTTGTTAATTAAAAGAGCCAAGCTGTCATGGGGGTGCCCTTATATATATGGTGCTCCCATGTGCTTTTTTATTTTATTATAAAAGGGTTTTGAGCATGTAATATCATACAAATAGGTACCACCAAATTGAGCATAAATAATTGAAGTAAATTTGCAGCTTAAAATTTTGATGAAATGAATCCTCATGCACCAATTTAAGTTGGTGGCATATGTCAGTCAAACCAAGTACTATGACAGATGTGTGTTCTTTAAACTTATTGAATTTTTGCATGAAATTGGCCATAGAATCCTGAGGACTAAGGAGAGGTCAGGGAGCAAGGAGACCTTGTCAAAATATTCTCTTAAAAGAAAATCTCATGTTCATTCTCACATATATGATGACCAAAATATGAAAAAGATAAAATTTGTCTAAATAAATTCGCATGGCATTAAAATGGGGACTTTACTTGAACTGAATCTCACAGTGTTGAAATGGGGAAAGGAATTGAAGATAAAATGAAGAGATGAGTTCTTGTGTCTTTTTGTGTATTTTCTACATTAATATTCCTCATGTGGTTTCTAGGATTCTATGAATTGACAGTTAATTTTGATCTTCTCCTATGCTTATTTTCTCCTTGTACCACATTTCACTAGTAGAAGTGTGTTTTGTACAATGAACCTTTAATTCTATGCCATTGGAGTATACAAGCACAAATTGAGATGCCGTTTAATGCAAACAAAAGAATAAAATCCTTGCAAAGGATAATCAGATCAAGCCTCAACATTATATGTATTACTTTTGCAAAGTGTAAGTTAAGGGGATTCAAGTTCAACCCTCGGATCTAACCCCATAAGAAGAGAGCAGAATGCCACTAAGCTCTATGGCCATTAAGCAATATTAATTGACAACCTACCATTATATGTAAACATTGCTCTTGTAGAGAACTTGTATGATGTTAATTACTAATATTCTTGAGTAGTAATTCAATCTGCCTCCTTTACTAAGCTTATAGTTTTAGTGATCCACAAATTAAATTCATATACAAACTAAAGCACAATTATTTCATATGATAATATCCCATTTTTTGCTTTAAAATTAATTTTTTTTGAAAAGTTCTGCAAAATTTGGTGAGTTTCAGAACCTACACTTCAAAATATCTTCAACATCTTCAGTTCAGTATATGAATCTTTCCTTTCATGGTTGATTTTATTTTTTACTTATTTATTTATTTCCTTTGCAGGAAGGTTTATGCCCTAGATGTTGTTGGTGTAATCCCAGATGAACTGTGGACGTTGACTTTCCTCTTCAATCTGTATGATTTCTTCTTTATATGTTCGTTTACTTGCTTTTTGCATGAATATTGATTACCCCTTTTTCATGTAAGCTGGGATTGAACTTAGACCTTGAAAGTGTACTGCATCATGTCAACCACTAGAAATTTGTAGTAGATGTAGTGTACTAGTTTTCCCGGATGGTTCATTTTCATTATATTCTATTAAATGTGCTAAGTTTCCAATATTTCTTACAGGTATTTGGACCAAAATTACTTGACTGGTAACCTGTCCGCATCCATTGGCAATCTATATCGCATGCAGTACCTGTAAGCCTATCTGAATTTTGGTTTGAAACTCAGAGGACATAGTACATCTAATGTTAGTTAAACTCTCTCTTTCTTCTGATGTTTAAAAAATTAGGAGTTTTGGCATCAATGCATTATCAGGGACAGTTCCAAAGGAACTTGGAAATCTTACGGATTTAATCTTATTATAAGTCACCCTCATTCAAAATTTGTAAGTCATCTATATGGCTTCTTGGTGGTGTTGTTTTTATTTTGTTAGATGCTGATGGTCTTCAACTACAACCATTTATTTATTGAAAGATATTTGAAGAAGGGTTATGTGATAAGGTGTATCTCAAATGGCATTTCCTCCTCCCTCAATAATAGGATGGAGGGTAAGATCTTGGGTTCAAGGCACACAAGATGTATTTGTAACTTCCCATTAAAAATATATGAAGAAGGGTTTCAAAAAAAAATTTGGATTTAGTAGTCACCCAAATGCAATCGTACACCTATTCTGATGCTTTTTGCATTTCACACAACTAGTTTTTTTAGGCTGGAATTCTGCATTTCACATAATTGATCTTGATGATCAGCACCCAAGAGAATCAAATCCTTGTTTATAATTCGTATATATTTTTTTTCTTATTAATTTTGTAGGGCTTTTGGGACAAACAACTTCACCGGTTTTCTCCCGTCCGAGCTTGGGAATTTAGTGAAATTACAAGAGCTGTAAGTTCTAGTACAATATAGCATTCCATTTTCAATGTAATTTCTGAAAATTTATTTGATTGTATTTTATAGCTAGGTCAGGCAGACTTTGGAAATGGTTCTAGTAAAGCTTCTAGTAATATCATGTCTGTGGCTCAAGATTATAAAAACTTTGTGACAACAAATCTTATATGCCATATTGCAAGGTTTTGCATATGCAAGACTATATGTTTTATCCCAGAAATATAATTATAATTCTTAAAGATATATTTTACATGATAGAGTCAATTACTATTGGCAGCCAGAAATGATATGTTGAAATGATACCGCTATTGTGTTTGGTGCCAAAAATCACAATAAATTTTATATTTAATTTGTATATACTTCCTAAGAAATTTTGAAAATTGTTCCAAAATGACAAGTTAGCAACCTAAACAATAATCTAATGATGGCTTGAGACCTATCCTTTGATCATTAATTAAATTTATTAATTGCTACTCCTAAATTTTTATTTGAGCTGAGGATGGGATATCAAATATCAGTTTATTCATGTAAGTTATTTACCTTGATAGCTACATTGATAGTTCTGGAGTTGTTGGTGAGATTCCTTCAACATTTGCTAATTTAAAAAGCCTCCAGACAGTGTAAGAACTGGCTTACTACTTATTTTCTGAACTGCAAACTTTCTAAAATTTACATGATAATAAATATAAAAACCAAAAATTTTGATTAGATTTTGTGAGCAAAATACCTATTGTGGTCTCAGGTGGGCATCAGACACTAGGCTAGCAGGCAGGATACCTGACTTCATAGGGAATTGGTCAAAGCTTACTACCTTGTAAGATGATATTGCTAACCCTATCCTATTTTTTTCTTGCTAGATCATGCTTAATAGGGCTCAATATTTATTACAAAGTCAAAGTGAAATATTGTTTTTTGAAGAGTTCTGATTGAGAAAATTTTAGCGTTTACTTTTACATTCTACTGAAAAGATGCATTTGTGCACAATTTATGATTGACTAATCCAAAATGCTTTTGTAGGAGGCTTGAAGGAAACTCTTTTGAAGGTCCAATACCCTCAACATTTTCCAGTTTGACATCTCTGCAAGACTTGTGAGTGTTTGAATATCTTGGTTACTTTTATTTGTATTTTGCAGGAGAATAAGTATGAAGAGTTCTAACAATCTCATGGATGATATTATTGTAGGAGAATAAGTGACTTGTCTAATGGGAGCTCTTCACTGGCATTTATAAATAATATGAAATCTCTAAGTATCTTGTAAGAAAACACCAAAGCAGCCATGTTTCAAATTCCTAATGATGAATATACATGTTTTCTTTCCTTCTATTTTGATCTTCCAAAATATGGTATAACGGTTTACTTACATGTATTGCAGGATGTTGAGGAATAATAATATTTCTGATTCAATTCCATCCAATATAGGGGAATACCTAAAGTTGACACAGCTGTAAGTAATGCCCATTGGTGGGTGACTATTTAGATATTGTGGGCTGGAAATGTGTTAGGTTGAATTTGATTGTTTCTCAAAGCAGTGGAACCAAGAACATCTCTACTATTTATTAGGTTGGACAACCCCAACTTGAAGAAAGAAATTTATATGGGTTCCTGTAATAAAATTTAAATGATAAATACTAATAAAATTAAATGATATAGTTATCAGTTTTCTCATGGCTTACAAAATGAACTCACCCTGTTTGTAATTGAATAAGGAGCCACTTCATAGTATTTTGAACCCATCCTGTTTATTTTCAGCTTCTCCTATCTTTTCTCCATCCTATTCTTGTTGGGATAGTGTATCTGGCTTATATTTTACTGGCTCTAATTTTATGTGATAATAGCTTTGATTTCAATACATTTATATATATATATATATATATATAAAAGCTGAAGCGTAGCATTTATTGTTACAACGCTCCAGTTAAGCCACATCAGCATTCACGTTATTATCCTTTTTTCTTTCCAATTTTCCTATAATTTTTTTAACATTCACTTATTTTTTTTAATATTTACACTTTTCCTAACCTTTCTCCTTATCTTACCTTTTCATCTCTTCACTACCCTCTACCTTAATATCACTATTCATCTTTCCCTTCATCTTCCTTTATTTTGTCTCTTTTTATTCACACTTTCTTACTATAAATTTGTCATCCTCTCATTCATTCTTTGTATAGCTTTCCCTCATAAAAATGCTCTCTCTCTCTCTCTCTCTCTCTCTCTCTCTCTCTCTCTCTCTCTCTCTCTCTCTCTCTCTCTCTCAATTTTTGGGTGGATTTTTTTATTTTTTATTTTTTATTTTTCTTGCATCTTTGCCTTAGGTTAATAAATTTTTGTGTTTTTAGAACTCTATTTTAGATTGATGAGATTTATTTTAGTGTTTTAAAGTTTTTTTTTTTTTGGTTCTCTTTGATTGTTAAATGTTATCCTATTATTGCTTTATAAAGAATTAAAAATAGTATATAAAAAATAATATTATTTCTATTACATAGCATGATTTGGATAATTTAGTGTTTATTGTTATATCTTTTTTTTTTTTTTGCTTTTTTTTTTTCTTCTCATCTAACTTCATTCAACATTGAAATGAGATGAGATCCTCCATATCATTAAATTATTTATATTTTCTCATCTCTTTTATTTATAAAATTTGAAAATTTAATATTTCACACTTTCTCCAACCTCTCTCATTCCCTTTACCTTTTCATTTCCCCAAACCCTCTACCTTAATACCCGTTTTACTCTTTCCTTTTATTTATTTTTTCTTCTTATTATTATCCTCTTAGCATAAATTTGTCACCAACTCTTCCATTTTATGCACAATTTTCCTTCACAAAAAAGTTTTTTCTCTCTCAATCTTTTGGTGGATTTTTTTTCTTGCATATTTGTTTTAGGTCGATAAATTTTGGTGTTCTTTATAACTTTATTTTAGGTTGGTGCAATTTAGTTTTGTATTTTATGTTTTTTTTTAAATATTTTTGTTCACTTTGATTGTTGAATGTTATCATATTGCATTATAAAGAATTAAAAATAGTTGTGGGGCCAGAGAACTTATGACCCGGCCCACTTTCCATTAGGACTCAGGGCCCATGCCGAGGAGAGTAGTTGCCGAGAACAGGTAGTAAAAGACCAAATAGCCTAGAGATGCAGCCGAGGATGACCCTGTCCTCGGCATCCCAATACTTCAAAAGGAAGAGCAACATGTCGTCAAAGGTAGCCTCCAAAGCGTCCCCAGAAGAAAATGCGAGTAGAATGGGACTCACATGGGGGTACGGAGTGGGAGTGGTTCAAGGAAAAGACGTTACCTCCGCATTGAATGCGCCCACAAACGTTCTATCCATATTAATGGGAAAAGACTCATGAACAGTGTGGCTTCGATTATTGCAACTAACAGAAAGTAGGGGGAGGCGGCTGATGGGACAGGTACTCGAGTAAGTACCTGCCTGATCAACAGATGAAGGGTTAGGATCAACCGAGAAGGGCTATATAATGTAAAGGCTTATGCGCCAAAAAAGGGGGTCTGAAACCAGGGCACCTAACAAAAGGGAAAGGACGAATAAGAACATAAAGCTTCATGGACGAGATCCACGGACAACCTTAGCTCACCTCTATGCGTCCACCATGAGTACCATGACTAACCACCGTCCGGTGACCAAGGCCTAGCATTTCAAGCCCACGCTCTACAAATTATATTGTTTAGGCCCTTAAAGTGTGAACCTAATACCATTTTGGGGTCGCTACAAATTGAGTCCTTACAATTGGCGCCGTCTGTGGGGAGGGCTTGTGTGTTGGCACAGGCGGTGGATCGAGAAAGTCCCTCCATCACTTCCAGCTGCCCGTTGTTGTGCCCTAACATAAAGTTCCACTAGGGGCTATGCTTCGAAGCGTCAGTAGCGCGGACGGTTCTAGGGGCTTCCAACGTCAGATCAACGTCCCACACCTTGGCCGAGGGGCTAATCCCCCCAAACTTAAAGGAAATCTAAGTTTTGGACAGAACCAAGGTATTGCATGGTCCTCAGACTCAAACCTATGGGGAAACCAATTACTTAAGGAAAATTCTAAGTTTTGGACAGAACCAAGGTATTGCATGGTCTTTGGACTCAAACTTATGGGGAAACCAACTACTTAAGGAAAATTTTAAGTTTTGGACAGAACCAAGGTATTGCATGGTCCTCGGACTCAAACCTATGGGGAAACCAACTACTTAAGGAAAATTCTAAGTTTTGGATAGAACCAAGGTATTGCATGGTCCTCGGACTCAAACCTATGGGGAAACCAACTACTTAAAGGAATTCTAAGTTTTGGACAGAACCAAGGTATTGCATGGTCCTCGGACTCAAACCTATGGGAAAACCAACTACTTAAAGAAAATTCTAAATTTTGGACAGAACCAAGGTATTGCATGGTCCTCGGACTCAAACCTATGGGGAAACCAACTACTTAAAGAAAATTCTAAGTTTTGGACAGAACCAAGGTATTGCATGGTTCTCGGACTCAAACCTATGGGGAAACCAACTACTTAAAGAAAATTCTAAGTTCAAGCCTATGGGGAAACCGACTACTCAAAGGAAATCTAGATACCCGGCTCGGCCTAACAACACACATGACATCTCGGATGATGCCTTTATCTCCCCAAAAGTATGTTCAGACACAAGTTCAACGCCCCATAGGCGCGGGTAAGTTAGAATTCCGAGATATGATCTCAAATATATCATATGCACAACCATTCATACATGTTAAGACAGCTAGTTCAAAAATCATGAGATTCGTAATAATAGTAAGTATCGGCAAGAGTCACTAACATGTAATTTAAAGGAAAAAGGAACAAAAGAATTTCATATATGTGGTCAATAAGTTCAACTACAAGCAAACTATAAAGTTTTCAAAACAAAAGGGAAACTAGTTAATAATTAAACTAGAAACAAATACAAAGGTTGGCCAGGGCTTCTACTTCTTCAATTTCGTTTTGGCCACATCTTGGGAAGGCCGAGCAGGACTAGCTTCGGGGCCCTGGGAGTCATCCCCTTCTTGGGAAGGTTGAGCAGGATCGGTTTTGATACTCTTGGGGACATCAGTAAGGGGAATTGCCTGTAGGGGCTGAACAAAGATGGCTGACTCCTCGGCACCAGAGATCTGAGCACTGACCGTAGGCTCGGCACCCTCTTTAGGCATCTCGGGATTCAGACCTCCAGGTGTTTCCGTTGCATCATGAGGCTCTCCTCCTTCAGTCGACTCACTAGGAGGGACGATGATCTGAGCAGTTTCTGACTGAGCAACCCCTACCTCGTGTGGATCGCTCGTAGCCTCGGAGCTGGCGGAGGCGGTCTCACGGATGGCTGGAGGATAAAATATGCTCTCCGCCTTCCACAAGTCGGACGAAGCTTCCACCCCAGCTCGTTTGAGGGCCTCTTCCTAAACCTGGGAGCAGTATAGCCTGCATACTTTAGGAATTTGAACTTTAAGGGAGGCCTGGGTTTCAGCCACCCCCGCCTCGTAACCCTCCTCCTCGGCCTTGTCCCTAGCCACTTCGGCCTCAGTTCTAGCAAACTCAGCCTCCTGCTTGGCCCTCACAGCTTCGTCCTTGGCAAATTACGCCATGCCCTTAGCATTATTTGCCTCGATCAGTTACTTCTTCAAATCGTTGATCTGCTCCTTAGCAATCTGCAATTGCTCCTCGGCAGCGAGTAGGCGCCTTGTCTGTTCCTCGGCCTGTTTCTAAGCACCAGTCAAACCTGCCGCGGCACTATCCCTGGCTCGGGCAGCCTCCTTTAAATCCTCCCTAGCCTTCGCGAGGTTAGTCTCGGAAGCTTTGAGGGTCCGCGCAGCATCTATGCGTTTGGTGACTCAACCTCGGCGGCCTTACTCTGCCCCTTAACTTCTTCCTCCATCCTATAGGTGGCCTGGATAGCCTGCCAATTGAGATAAGTATATTGTGAATGAAAATCTGGGAGCAAGAATTGATAGAGTCTTAGGTTTCAAGAGTCTTACCATACCGAGGTATCTCTTCGCGCTGAGGAAAACCTCCTGCAACCTCATATTCTTCAACTCCTCCATATCAGTAGGAAGCAGCATGGTCCTCCCTAACGCATCGGCCACATAACCGCCACTGCTGTCTCCAAGGTCCCTCATGGACGCGTTCTCCAGCAATGGCTCCCCGTAGAGCATTGGGGCGGGAAGCCAAGCACTCGGGGCGGATTGGGCTTCGACCCCTTTCCCCTTACTTTGGTGCCCAATCTTTAACTGTTTCTAAGCTCGCGGGGCTTCGTCCCTCTCCTGAGAGGATTGAGATTTTCCCCCATCCATAAGTTCCTTACCCTTGGGACTCCTCTTTCTCTTTGAGTCAGTGGGTTCCGGCCGAGGAGGCAGAGCTGATTGGGGAGGAGCAGGAAGTTTGGGACGGGGAGATTGTGGCTGCGACTTAGTAGAGGAGGACCTAGTCTGGACGGGCTGGGGCTAAGGTGGCGGAGTTGGAGCATTGGATTGCGGTTTTCCCTGTGCACCCTTTCCCGGCTGACCCTCGATGAGGTCGAACAAGCTGGTCGGGAGCTTTCTCTTAAGACCTATCTTGACTCGGGAGGATGTTCCTACTGACAACAGTTCCGCTTCGGACAAGTCAGGGTCACCCAAATCACCAGAAGGATCCTCGGCTGGGTCAGCTTGGTCAAATGCCCCAAAACCCTCCTCGGACAGACCCAAATTACCTTCGTCCTCCGCTGCTTGATGAGACGATGAAGAGTCCACCAATGGGATGCTCTCTGGGATAAGAGATCCTTCGGAGATCAAAAACCCTTGTTCGACTACGGTAATTTTCAAAAGCCGAGGATGGTTAGCGCTGACCACGTGCTTTAGGTCGGAAAATGACTTCTGAATGGGATCGTACCCTAAGATTTTGTGAGCGGCTCTGACTTGACCATCTTCGTCATTTACAAAAACTGCCGCTTGAAGAACAGTCTCCAAATCAACTCGGTTAACCAGATGAAAGTGTCGGTGAAAGGCGTTTGGATCTGCAAAAAGAGGCATGTACATGGTTAGTAACCGAACCACACCAAATTAAAATGGCGCAAAGGATTGGCACCCGTCTACTCTCTATACCCCACTTGGTTCTCCCTCCACCATTGGGCATGGAAGGTCATCATGCCATTCCCCAGATATGATAAGAAACTCCTTGTTCAACCCCTTGTTGGAGTCGGGGAGGCACTGGATTAGCCGAACCCTATCGTCTCTCGTCTTCATGTAGTAGAATTTGCCTTTCAAATTTTGGAGATTGTAGCACCAATTTACGTCATGATGGGTTAGTCTTACCCCCATTTTTTCGTTTAAGGCATCCACACAACCCAGAATCCTAAACATATTGGCGACGCACTAGGTGGGAGCTAATCGGAAATGCCTAAGGTAACTCTTCATTACCGGCCCCATGGGGATTCTCATACCCCCCTCTATGAAGGCGAGAATGGGAATTACCACCTCGCCCGTCCTTCTCAGAAGATGCCACTCCCCCATCTTACAGTGCCTTAAACTTACGTTGGGGGGAATCCTATAATCGGCAA
Source organism: Quercus robur (assembly GCF_932294415.1). Lineage (NCBI taxonomy): Eukaryota > Viridiplantae > Streptophyta > Magnoliopsida > Fagales > Fagaceae > Quercus > Quercus robur. Next base: position 14,966,373 of record NC_065537.1, read on the forward strand.
TGAACTTTTCCATCGCCTTTTCAGTATCAACCAATTTTCTCAATTTAACCATCTCTAAGAGCTACTAAAAAAACTCGGTGGATGACAGGAGAAGGAGAGGAACAAGAGAAAAATAAACCCAGAAAAGAAAAAAGCACGAGTTAGTGAAGGTAAAGAACTTACAGAAAAGAGGAAAGGTGCCTCGGACAGGCTTTTTGTGCTGGAGATAGACTTGAATTTGGATGAAAGTTTGGATGAACCCAGGATATATGCTCTGGAACTCTTAAGTGCAAAAGTGAAGAGACAAATCAGTTCCAAAAATCATTTATACCTCTCATCGAAAGTAACTGCACGAATTTTCCCGCCCATAAAGGTAAGGAAATTTCCATCGTTAGATCACCATCACGCCGTTGAATGTGGGAAGCACAGAGCTGCCCGCATTTAATGAAGACACGTTTCACCTTCCAAAGGCTCTAAGAACGTGTCTCGGGCATACGAAGAGTCTCGGGAACCGATAGGTGACAAGGATTGACAAGTTTTGACAGAGGCCTGATGTCATCAAAACCCTCCTATCCGTCCGAGGATCCGGACAGCAGAATTTTAAGGGGCTATTGTGGGGCCAGAGAACTTATGACCCAGTCCACTTTCCATTAGGACCCAGGGCCCGTGCCGAGGAGAGTAGTTGCCGAGGACAGGTAGTGAAAGACCAAATAGCCTAGAGATGCAGCCGAGGATGACCCTATCCTCGGCATCCCAAGACTTCAAAAGGAAGAGTGACATGTCATCAAAGGTAGCCTCCAAAGCGTCCCCAGAAGAAAAGGTAAGTAGAATGGAACTCACATGGGGGTACGGAGTGGGAGTGGTTCAAGGAAAAGACGTTACCTCCGCATTGAATGCGCCCACAAACGTCCTAGCCATATCAATGGGAAAAGACTCCTGAACAGTGTGGTTTCGGTTATTGCAACTAAGAGAAGTAGGGGGAGACGGCTGATGGGACAGGTACTCAAGTAGGTACCTGCCTGATCAACAGATGGAGGGTTAGGATCAACCGAGAATGGCTATATAATGTAAAGGCTTATGCACCAAAAAAGGGGGTCTGAAACCAGGGCACCCAACAAAAGGGAAAGGACGAATAAGAACATAAAGCTTCATGGACGAGATCCACGGACAACCTTAGCTCACCTCTATGCGTCCACCATGAGTACCATAACTAACCACCATCCGGTGACCAAGACCTAGCCTTTCAAGCCCACGCTCTACAAATTATATTGTTTGGGCCCTTAAAATGCGAACCCAATAGCTTTCAAGCCCACGCTCTACAAATTATATTGTTTGGGCCCTTAAAGTGCGAACCCAATACCATTTTAGGGTCGCTACAAATTGAGTCCTTACAATAGTATATAAAAAAAATATTGTTATTATATTACATAACATTTTTTTGATACTTTGTTGTTTATTGTTATATATTTTATTTTTACTTTTTTTTATTCTCATATTATTTTATTCAACATTTAAATTTAGCTACATCCCCCATATCATTAAATTATTTATATTTCCTCTCCTTTTTTATATTAAAAAATTAAACATATAATATTTTACTTAAATTTGATAAATAAAATTGTCCTCATAAAGTGGAGTAATACTAGGGAAACACTCATTCTCACACCCAATACATTTTAAAAAAAAAAAATGGAATACAAAACAAATGTCAATTTAGAAACACTTAATTAAAAAATTAATGTGGATATTAAACCAAATATAACATAAAGTAACTAATAATGCATATTTAATGCCATAGAATCATCATCAAATTTTAGAAAATGAAAGGTTGCCAATGGAGAGAGAGAGAGAGAGAGAGAGAGAGAGAGAGAGTAAATAAATAAAAATACAAAGTAATAAAGAGTAGAAAAAAAAAAAGAAAAAAATCAAAAATCATTATTAGATGTTAATTGGAAAACAAAGAGATTATAAGGAGAAGTAAAAAATAAAATAGAGATGTACATATGGAGAATATTAAAAACTTTATAGTGTAGTAAAATAAACTGTTACATTCACTTAAAAAAATAAATCAATAATCAACCATTAAATACAATCATAGTACTAAATTTAAACTTAAAACTAACCAAACTTTAATCATAGAAACCATATTTCCAATTATAACTAAAAAAGTGATGTTCTCCAATAATAATATAAATTCCATAAGAAATAAATTTAAAAAATTTAAAATTCTTTTTTTGACATTTCATTTAACCTTATATATATATATATATATATATAATTTTACTTTTTGAAAATCTAATGAATGATACTACCTCTCATTTAACGTCTTTATTATGCAAATCATTGGTTAGTAAATATATAATGGTAAGAAGCTTTATAAATGAGATCATTAAAATATATATATATATATATATATATATAAAATTAATTAGCAACGATCATTATGGAGTAATAGTCTATGGTTTTACGCATCTAATGAAGTAGAATATATAAAGTTTACTTAAAGGTATATGTAAAGATTCACATTGTGTGTGTGTGTGTGTGTGTGTGTATGTGTGTGTGTGTAAAGGTTTAAAAAAAAAAAAAGTTATATGTAAGGTTTAAAAAAAATAATAATGAGATCACCCAAAAAGAAAAGTTGTGCGACTAGTAATAATAATATTGTTTTACTTTTTTAGGGATTTGAGCTTCAACAACATAACAGGACAGATTCCAGTCTCGCTTTTCAATTTGAGTTCGCTCTCTCACCTGTAATATACCTCATTTTCTTAATTGTATATTATACATCCAAATATTATTATTTATTGTAGTGAAGCATGTCTATTGTGTTCATTATCAGGTTTCTTGGAAATAACAAGTTAAGCTACATTGTGCCTGCGCAAAAAAGCACGTCTCTTCTCAATGTGTAAGTATCTAAGACATTATTTTCCTTCAACAATATTATGAAACATTTAAAATGAAGTGGACTACATGGAGGGAAAGAAATTGGCGTACCTTTGAAGATGTGGAGTGCACATCAACACATTTGCAAGCATCCTTCATTAGTTCTCTTTATGAGTGGTCTTTTGTGTCGGGTCTCACAAATAGTAACTCTATTCATTCTTTCATGGATTTGATCCATATGTAGATAGTTCTCCATTTGTATTTCTTTAGAGTCTAGGCTACTTTGTGATTATTTTCACAAGGTAGTCTCGTTTCAATATAATTATTTTTAAATTTTTAAAAAAAATGAAACATTTAAAATGAAAATGGAGGTGTCTAACGATTAGCTTTTTAATTGAAAAACTCTCTTATTAGTTGATTGAATCTTAGCCGTATGTATACAAGGAGTTACATTCAATCTTTTGTCGAGAGGGGGTTATATTCAAACTTGAGTACCACATCCCTAAACTTGTATGCATTAGGCTCCGTTTGGGAGTTCATAAGGGAAGGGAATGGAATGGAATGGAATGATCATAAGGGAATGGAAAGGAACGGAATGGAATGGAATGTATTTAAGCAAGAGAAAGGAATGGAAAAGAATGGAATGGAATGGAATTAAGTAACCTTGATTGGATGTTTTAAAATGAAGGAATGGAAAGGAATGGAATGTAAGTAATTTTGTTTGGGAGCAACATGGAGGGAATGGAATGGATTCATTTTATAACAATATTACTATTAGACCCTTATTTTAAAATAAATAATTGAATATACAGGGGTATTTTGGGAGTTTTAGTAAAAAAATCATTAAATCTAATTCCATTCCCTCCCATTCCTCCCAATTTCGGGGGGAATGAAAATTTAAGATTTTAAGGGAATAGAGAGGAATGAGTGTTCCCTCCTACTCATTCCATTCCCTTCTACTTAAACTCCCAAACAAGGGAATGAACTTTCCATTCCCTCCATTAAAACTCCCAAACAAGGGGAAGGGAAGAATATTCTAAAATTATTCTTTTTATTTCTTTCCATTCCATTCCATTCCCTCCTCCCAAACGAGGCCCAAGTGAACATTTATATATAGTGAGCTATAACAATCATATGGAGAAGATGCTTTTACATTGGGAGGTTATAACACACTCAGGTTAATCAAAGATTTGATCTCCATGTAATAATTTAGTGATTACTGTAAAATGATAAAGTGTTTCCTTTCTTTCTTTCTTTCTTTTTTTTTTGGGGGGGGGGGGGGGGGGGTAAGAGGGGGTGATTTCTTGTATATTTAGAAGCAAGAAATTACAGAAAAAAAAAAAAAAAAAAAAAAAAAAAAAAAAAAGTGTAAATTCTGTATCACCACTGCTTAATTATGCTGGCCTTATCTTATAGTCTCAGAAAAGAGTAACACATTGCTAGATTCATGGATTTCCATGTGTAGCTAATAACATAAACAAGCATTGAATCATCAGCAAACATGGAAAACTAGAGGTTCTGGATTTCAAAATTTTATTTCGGAGCATCAGTGTCACTAGAGTAATGCCTAATTTAGTATTGAACATGGATTGTTTACAAATTGAATGGATTATGCATCTAAAATCCTTGTTATGTTATTCTTGCAGTGATTTGTCTTACAATAATTTAGAGGGAAGCTTTCCTTCTTGGGTCAGCGACAAAAATTTGCAACTGTATGTGTCTATGGTATTTGAAAAAAATTTATATTATATTTATTTTGCTGATATTCTATAACCTGCTACTCTTGAATAATCACTGACATTCAGATCCTATGCTATATAACATGCAGTAATTTAGTTGCCAACAATTTCACAATAAGTTCAAACAGCAGGTAAATTTCTCCGTGCTATATTTTCTTATTTTAATGCTTGAGTTTAAACATAATGAAACAAATTGTTGTTTCAAATCTAGTTTAAAATGGCGAAGCTGTTAGAATCTGATAGCCACAATGCTTTCAACATGGTACATTGTCCTCTCAAATGTTTTGGAATTTTTGAGAGGCAATTTACTGAGATTTATATGGTAAAATGAGCATCTAATCTATGATCACCATTGATTTGATACCTAGGAGAGTAAAGGGGGACTATCAAGTCCCAATTAGTTAAGTGGTCTCCCCCCCCCCCCCCCCCCCTCCCTCTCCCAACATACCAATTCTGCCTAAATATTATACGTTTCTCTTCATGGAGGTTTCATAATATATTTGCTTCTTGTGATTGCAATTAATAACTTATACTAGAAAAATACCATTGATAACTCATTTAAACAGACCTCTTTCATCATGGGTTAGTATTATTAAGAGAATGCTTATTTTGCATATTGCCGAGAGATCATTTCTAATTACATGAGTGAAAACTTAATCCTAATAAGAATATTTATATTAATTAGATATATTTGCTTTAATAACAATTGTTTCATGTGTATCATTAAACACCATATTCCTTGTCTAAGTGCATTTCTTCTCTGCTCTTAGTGTTTTGCCTTCAGAATTGAACTGTCTTCAACGGGGTTTTCCTTGCAATCAAGGCACTGGAAGATGTAAGTAAAATTAAAAACTCACTTTTGATTGTAAGATTGAAAACATTAGTAGGTATTAAGTTCAAAGAACAAGAGGATACACTAGGACTGGTGTTTCTACGAAGAATACTAAGTGCTAAAACTTCAAATGTTTACAAAATATTGATATGGTAAAATCAAGATGCATTCCAAACTTTTAGTAGACATGAATATTTGTAGGGCTAAATTGGCAATGCATCATAGCTATATTCCATTATAAATTCAGTATTCAGTAATTGATAATGGCAGCACGATATACATTAGAAAAAAATTTCAAGGTCAATGAACTTCTGGCAAGAGCCCTCTACTGGTGAAATTAAAAGAGTATTTAAAGCTTGTGTTTGAGTATGTCAATCTTTTTTCATTAGCACTGAGTCACACATTCAACTTACAGATAAATTAAACTATTTTTCAACTGACATTTTAGTTTATTTATAATAGACTACTAGAATAGATTAGGTTTCTAAATTCAAGCATGTCCATTATGGAAATTATTAGCATGCTTATGAACACACAAATGACCTTTTCTGAGATTACACATCAATGACTGCTTCTTTTATGTTGGATTTCAGATTATAACTTTTCAATAAAGTGTGGTGGTCCTCAGATTACCTCTTCTAGAGGGATTGTGTATGAGAGGGATAATGAGACACTTGGTCCAGCTACATATTATGTGATTAACACAGACAGGTGGGCAGTTAGCAATGTTGGATATTTTAGTGGGACCAATAGTCCTACGTATACAAGTTCTTCGTCATCTCAGTTCAAGAATACTTTAGACCCAGAGCTGTTCCAAACAGCTCGAATATCTGCTTCATCATTAAGATACTATGGCCTAGGGCTTGAGAATGGAAACTACACTGTGAACCTCCTGTTTGCCGAAACAGCTTTTGAAGACAGAATCACTTGGAAAAGTCTTGGGAGGCGTGTCTTTGATATTTATATCCAGGTTTGCATCATATTATTGAATTGTGTTGGAATGACAGTGTTTTCATTTTGAATGAGGTTTGCATTGCCTAAATTGTTTTTTCACCCTAGTATAAAATCACACACCATGACCGTGACTAGGGATTACGATGACAATCCCTGCAATGCAGAAACTAATATCAAATCAATATATTGACTGTCTTATTTCATCAATGCAGAAACTTCCTTAAATATGAGGCATATTTACAATTGAGACTATCTAATTATTTTAAAATTTCTCACTGGAGGTTCTCTTATTTGGCCGCTCCACAGATTTTCTTTTACCATCTAATTAATTCTTATTTTTCTCAGATTTTTAGTTGAGTATGGCACAACCGTTACCTCTGTAATTACTTCACTATTTTTGCAATCAATTCCCAAAACTCAAAATAATTTTCATGTCCAAAATATGCCTATTATCATGATAAGAATTTAGAGAAAAAAAAAAAAAACCTTTCATGTGGTCCCTCTCCAGTTTTCCTATAAATTACCTCCTTCCTCTTTATCCTAATTTGTGTATTTTCTTAATTTTTGAATTTTTTACCCCAGGGAAAACTTTTTGAAAAGGATTTTGACATACAAAAGGAAGCCGGTGGTGCCTCTTTCGTAGCTGTTTCGAAGGTATATAAGGTTCAGGTATCAGAAAACTACCTTGAAATCCATCTCTTTTGGGCTGGAAAAGGGACTTGCTGTGTACCTGCTCAAGGTACTTATGGAACTTCAATTTCAGCCATCAGTGCTACCCCAGGTAATAAAGTGCAAAAACTATAGATCAGTAGATGCAACTCAGAGGATTATGTACTGGTTCTTAACTATCTTACGTTTGTATAGATTTCACACCCACTGTTAGTAACAACCCTCCAAGCAACAGCAAGAATAGGACCAGTCTGATTGTGGGTCTCGTTGGTGTTGGAGTTTTGAGCTTTTTGTCTGTTTTCATGGTTTTATATGTTATTCGAAGAAGAAAACCCCCAATCAATGATGATGAAGGTAAGCCAAAAATCATGTTGCCCATACATGATAATTGTCTAACTTCATTCAGTTTGCTCTACATGTTAGAAAAATGGAACTCTTTCCTTTATGTGATGCTATATTACTAACTATTAGTGAGGTGGCCTCTGCATGCTGCATATTAGCCTTATTAAGTACAAAATGCAGTGTATCATTTCATCTATACAGGCATTTTTACCGAAACATCTTCTATGCATAATACATGTCTCGGAATAATACACATGCACACAAAAAAAGACATGACAAAAGAGGGGTAGAGTGAAACATAAGTTACATGGCCAATGAAGCCCTGGCTATAGAAAACTTTCCATATATTAATCTTGCTACTCAATCTCCAGCTTCAATCCAACAACGTTCTGTAGTAAAACACATTTGTGGTTGATGCTTAAGAAAAGGTTGCTACATTTTCTGCTTTAAACCACTCAAGCAAATCAATTATTACTAGATAACGGATTCAGTGCACAACCTGTGTTTATGTTAAATTGCAGAGCTCCTTGGGATAGATGCTAAAACATTCACTTTCAGCTATGCTGAACTAAAGACAGCTACAGAAGATTTTAGTCCTGATAATAAGCTTGGAGAGGGAGGCTTTGGACCTGTTTATAAGGTAAGCCCTTATTCTAAGTAAAAACTTTAGTGGCTGAACCCAAGCGATTACCTTAGAGATTATTGTCTGATATAAGTTTAGAGCTGCTATACATCTATTTCTATATTCAAGCAATAACAATAATCAAATCACAGATTGCAACATCACCTTTTTCTTTTTGTTTCTTACCTTTTCTTTTCTTTTTTGTTGTGAATTTTCATAGCACTTCATGCAATGATATCTTGTTCCTGTGATTGGCGAGAGGCTGGAAATTGCAATTATTGTAAAAGTAAATCGATCCATAAATAAATGAAGACGCTTAACCTCATATCCATTCCTTTTCTATTTCTTTTACTAGTTATAATGCACATGCATCTTCTGCTATTATTATCTTTCTACTTTAATATTAGTAAAAAAATTATTCAAAGTTCATAATAAAAATGAACGAACCTATTTTCTGACTCAGGCCATTTTCCCAAATTCACTTCTCTAAGCTGCAATATAATAAAATCTGTAACACATTTTTTTTCCTTTATTTGGCCTGGTTACACATTTAAAATAATGGTTTTTGTTCCTTTTTTTTGGGGGGGGGGGGGGGGGGGGGGGGGGGCTATCGTAGATTTGTAGGGCTGTTCAGTCTTCAATGCAACTTGTTATTTACACTTGGTATGCTTATAAAAGAAAGCATAATATGGTGAAATGATGTCAATTTTTCATGTATATCTCAATTTCAAGAAGTGAATTTGTTATGGTAAGAGCCTTATGGCTCAATCTGCACCTTCTATTATTTCCAATGGAGACGTTGAAGGTTCAAATCCTCCCATCCTCCAACTATCGAACTATCAATAAAAAGAAGAAGAACTGAATTTGTAATTACAAGTCACTCATTTACAGCAAACTACTTATAAAGGGTGATGAATTGATGAAAAAGGGGAAAATTAAATTTTAAACCTTATAGTTTGTGGTTGATTTCAAATAAACGCTAAACTTAAATTTAAAACCTTGTAGTTTCTCAAAGTTTCAATTAGCCCCATCCATCCATATTTCCTATAATGTCGTTTACTTATACGAGTCCAAAATGGTGCATTTTTCTAAGTCTAAAATAATGCCTTAATTTTTTTTTTTTTTTTTTTAAGTTTGTGGCTTGTAAATTTTTTGTGTTTGGTAAATGATGTAATTTATTCACACAAAAAAAAAAATTAAAAAAAAAATTATTGGGCATATCCTAAGTAGTCAAGTAGTCTCACTTTAAACAAACTATGCAACAAATCTTGAATTGATGATTCCAAAACATTATATCCTCATGGATGGTTTATAGTTTGAGTATTTGTTTAAGATAGATTGTTAAAAATGGAATGGTCAAGAAAAAACCATTTATGGCTGACATTTATTAGACTTGATAATAATGGGAACCATTAGATAAGTAATTACATCTTGTTGAGGATATCACATTTAGAGTAATCAAATTTAGTATGAATAACCACTGCACACCATTAATGCGATAGTTATTCTACAAGTATAAGTACTTGTGAGGTACGAGGGATAAAGGCCGGGGTTCAAGTCTCTAAGAGAGAGTTTCACGTACATATACATTTAGATTATGCTAGAATAGAATTCTTGTCTTGTATATATAAAAAAATTGGTATGAATAAAGAATTTTCAAAATGTTTTAGTATTAGGAGATTCTGACAAAATAATTGAAGTCATTAGTAAACAAGAAAAATTTGTGTTACTAGTTTATTAGCTAGGAGCATCAAATAAAGGGAACTTTTTTCTTTTTTTTCCCTCAGACATTTGTATGGTTGTTACCTGATCTATGAAATGGGATCCATATTCCATACGATTATCTCTTTGGTAGTTTTTAGCTTGCTACATGCTTTGCTTGTATCATTGGAGAAAAAACCAGTCTAGAAAGCTAGTTTTTTAATCTAACAATTAAAGTTTTGGACCTAATGAGAGCAATCTAGAGCTTGGTAGATCATTTATGTTGGGTAATCTTGTCATCTTATCCCCATATGATACTTTTCCTTTGAACGGTATGAGATATAAAATTGAAAATGATTAGACTGGATATATAATTCTTGGTGAAAATAATCATTAAGCAACTACAATGTTTTGAGTTTTATCCTCATCAATTTAATGTATAAATAATCGTGTGGTTTTCTTTTACATATCTCCTTTTCTATTTACTCTAATAGATTAAAATCATGTGTAGATAAGTAATTATGTTAAACGATTTTCATTGATATTTTGTTTGGTACTTTGTATTATATAGGGAACACTTAATGATGGGAGAGTAATTGCTGTGAAGCAACTCTCGGTTACATCACACCAAGGAAAGAACCAATTCATAACTGAGATTGCTACTATATCGGCTGTGCAACACCGTAACCTTGTGAAGTTGTATGGATGTTGCATTGAGGGAGATAAACGACTCCTTGTGTATGAGTATCTAGAGAATAAAAGTCTTGATCAAGCATTATTTGGTATGTGAAGTATCTTTGCTATTGCTCTCTTTGTGCGTGCGTGTGTGTGTGTGTGTTTTTATGTATTTGTTTATACAATTGTTAATTTAATTTATATGCTTGAATGAGACAGGAAAAAGACCTTTGAATCTCAATTGGTCAACACGCTTTGATATATGCTTGGGTGTAGCAAAAGGTTTAGCTTATCTTCATGAGGAGTCACGGCTTCAAATTGTACACAGAGATGTGAAGGCTAGTAATATCCTACTTGACGCTGATCTCATCCCCAAGATATCAGACTTCGGCTTGGCCAAGCTTTATGATGATAAAAAGACTCACATAAGCACCCGTGTTGCAGGGACCATGTAAGATCCTAAAGGCATAGGCATAGCTTGTCACCTTGTCCCTATGAATTACACAATTCTTTATTTTATTTTATATTATTTAGTAATGTTAAGACTAAACTGTGCATGTGATCATTGTTGATGTAGTGGGTATCTTGCACCGGAGTACGCCATGCGTGGGCACCTTACAGAGAAGGCTGATGTGTTTGCCTTTGGTGTTGTAGCTCTAGAGCTTGTTAGTGGGAGGCCAAATTCTGACTCAAGCTTAGAAGAAGAAAAAATATATCTTCTTGAATGGGTATGAACAATATTTTCACGCTCCATATATGAGATTGTTATCTTTCTTTAATTATATGGATTTTTGTTCTTCAAAAATTATCAGTTGCCTGTTTGGATTCGTGTTTTGGGTTCATGATAGTCACAATCCATCCACAACTACTTTTTTGTTTTTGCTTCTGCCAAAAGTTGAAGTATCATTAAAAGCTGGATCAAAATATATAAAAAGTTTTTTTTTCTTTCTAAATAAAAAAATAAAACTTGGATCTTATGAAGAACAAAGTTTGGACGTCCAAAGGAAGCAATAATTTCAATTGCTAATTTAGATTATTTGAAAATAAGTCAACTTTGCATCATAATAGGAAATGAAATGAATCTCCATACCCAGAGCTACGCTTGTAATTAAGAGCCTACTTTTGTGTGAACAACATTATTTAACAGCCTCTTTCAAAGTTATTTTTATGAAATTCAAGAAAAGAAATAAGTTTTTTTTTTTTTTTTGGTTATGTTTTTGTTCATATTTATTCATAATGTTGAGGTGATCATGGTTTTGAAGTTTACACTTTCTTTGATGTTGAAGTATATGTCAATCTTAATTCATCACTAATCCTTATGTCTAAAACATTTAAATGAGTGCTTAAAAATGGAGTGATTGATTAGATTCACAAAATGAGCTTGTGGATGAATTTAGGGTCATCCGGGTTTTATCTAGATCCCCTGTAATTCAGACTATTTGAATACTCACTACCAATACCTTTATACTATATTATGAACACTTAGACTAATTGAAACAATTGGATTACTTACTTCCACCACTTCTTTACTATATTCTGAACCTGAAGAAAGTTGTCTTATTGAAACAAAAGTATCACTCACTGCCACCACTTGTACACAACATTGTAAAGCTACTCTGAAAACATATATATCTTTTCTCAGGGTTGGCAGTTGCATGAAAACAACCGTGAAGTTGATCTTGCAGACTCTAAATTATCAGAATTCAATGAGAAAGAAGTAAAAAGACTGATAGGAATATCTCTTTTGTGCACTCAAGCATCCCCAACATTGCGACCATCAATGTCACATGTGGTGGCAATGCTCTCAGGAGATATTGAAGTGAACACTGTAACTTCAAGACCAGGATATTTGACAGATTGGAAATATGATGATATAACCAACGTAACCAGTGAGGGTGCAACTGATACTAGCTATTTCAACTCATCATCAGCCAATAAAAGCATTATGGGTGATGTAGGGAATTCACAAGCAAATGCTTCTAAACCTGTGCTTGGTGATACTATCAAATAGGGTTGATGAGAATTCGTCATTTTTTTTCTTCAAATTTTTTCTTGTGTGTAAATTAAAAAGATTTTTGTGTATTTATATAATCATGGATGTAATTGTTTAGCATGGATTTTGCAATCTTCCTTTGGTGAGTTTGACACCGTAATTCCTTAAGTGTCTTGTGACAAAAACACTATCAAATGTGACGCACTATTCAAGAAGTTATAGAAATGTTTCACATGGAGATTTACCTTATTGATTTATTTATTTAAAATTTCACTAGTTGAAGTTCATAATTGAAAATAAATTAACTCTTTCACTTATCTGCTCACCGTACACCATCGTGAAATACTAAGTGAGTTTAACCAAGTAAGGCATCTAACCCTAATATCTAAGCTATGTTGGCATGTAAGACATTGCTGAGTAAGTTAGATAGTCACATAATCCATTCAATTGAGACATATAAGAAAAGAAGAGATTTAATCCCCAAAGAATCTTTTATATATTCAAGTTACCCTAAAGAAAATTACTACTTAGATCGGCAAGCACTAGAATATTACATCTTATAGAAATCAATTATCACAACATCCAATCACTTTCAAAGTTCTAAAACTTGTTATATGTATCACAAAATCCAACTTCAAATCAAATAAACAACTACAAGTCAATTTAGTCCAACCTCATAACTCATTGAGGTAAAATCTCAAACAATTGACATGCAACTAACAAACCCACAATTAAAACAATTTCATAGTTAACATTATCAACTTTTCACATGTATCAAAATCACTCCAAAGGTTTAAAAAAACTCATAAAAAAAAAATCTCAATCTTCCTCATAGATTAAAAGAACCCATATGGTTGCCCCAGAAATCCAAGCCTTGTGTGTACGTTCAGTACTTAAATCCTAATTTCCCCAAACTACATTCACTCCCTGAAAAGTCAAAAGCAAGCCCTCTTTCCTAAATTCTTCAATGGAAGAACCAAGTTCCATCTCTAAAGATCAATGTACCTCAATACTCCTTGAAATTTTTTTTCCCCCTGTTTGGATGCCTAGAAAGAATATATATATATATATATATATATCACAAAAGAAAAGAATCTGGGTCTAGTTTATCTATTTACTTAATTAAACTCTTTCCCTCTCTAAATTTGAAAAATGAATGAAAGTCTCACCTATTGTTTAGCAGATATATCCAATTATTTAATTATTACACTCAGCTAAGTGGAAGGTTAACTGGTTAAGCAATTCCATGTTTTTAAAATTTTCTGTAAGTAAATAGAAACATGCATATTAATTAATTAATTAATTAATTAATATATATATTCAATGCTTATAAAATTTGTTTTATAACAAAAATAATTTTTTTAAAAATATTATTAAAAATTATTTAAAAAGAATATTAAAACCTAACCACTAATAATATATATACATGTCTACTGTCTACCTATAAAAGAATTAAAAATTATGTTGTATATTTATTATTTTATTAATCAATATTAAGGGAAAAATGAGGAAATACCCTTAATAAAATTATGTAGCAAAATACCCCTCTTTCCAAAGTATATAATAAAATTTTGTTGTTTTCAAACTCAATTTTAATAAAATTGAGTTACAGGTGAAACTTAACATAAGTAATGTCGAATTTTATGCATATTTTGCCACTTAAATTTTCCTTGATATTGATAATGTCGAGTTTTACTTAAAAATACACGAGAATATCGAGTTTTAACAAAATCAAGTTCTAAGACAGACATTTTGCTAAATATTTTTTTTGAAAAAATGTGTGTTTTGCAACATAGTTTTAAAATTAATGGTATTTACTCATTTTCCATTCGGCAGTCGGCATACGTCACCCAAAAAAAAAAAAAAAACCTGTGGGGCAAAAGGGGAAAACGGTAGAATATGTAAGGCATATATTTAGAAGAAGAAGAAAAAGAAGAAAGAGGGAAGAAGATCGGTTGATCAGCTCTCCCGAAGAAGAAGAAGAAGAAGAAGAGCCAGAGCAGATCGGCGTGAGAGATTGAGACTGAGAGAAGGAGAGAGATCTAGAGAGACAGAGAGAGAGGAAACTGATTTTGGGTGCAAGCGATACTCTCAAAAAACGCAGCGTTTCAGGTTAGGATTTTTTTTTTAATACTTTTCTTTTTCCCCTCTCCCCGCCGTGTCCCGGCCGTGTCCCGGCCGTGTCCGATTATCAAGTTGTTATTTGGGTTATTTATTTTGTGTACAATCGTTGGCCAAAACATGTACTAAAATTCTTCACTTTTAAGGGATTACAACAGCAGACCTAGTAAATGTCAATAATGTTTTGAGGGTTGAAACTCTGATAAACTTAGGATATTTGAAACAGGGAACAAAAATGTCGGTGACAGCGGGTGTTAGCGATACTATAATTGCCATTAGGGATAAGCTTAGAGGGAAAATTGGGCAAACAAAAGTTAAAAGGTATTGGCCCGGTAGAGCACCTGAATGGGCTGATGATGATGAGGCTGCTAATGCTGCCCATGAAGATGGAGATGTTGCTCTGGAACAAGCGTTCCCGAGGAGTCGTCAGGATGACTCCAATATTGTTAGGAAGGATGATGCTAGGCTGCGGCGTTTGGCTCAGAGTAGGATAGACGATCGCGAGGAAGTGAGAGCTGATCACCGCCGCATTAGACAGGCTGAGATTGTTTCGACAATTGAAGAGGAAGCTAGAATGCAGGAAAAGTTGGATATGGAGGAGGATGATGCGGATGCCTTGGAGGAAAGGAGGAGGAGGATTAGGGAGAAGTTGCTTCAGAGGGAGCAGGAAGAGGCTGCAATTTTGGGAGAAGAGGAGGAGGAGGTAGAGGAGGAGGAGGAGGAAGAGGAGGAAGAGGAGTCTGAATACGAGACTGACTCAGAGGAAGAGCATATGGGTATTGCAATGGTTAAGCCTGTGTTTGTTCCCAAGTCGGAGAGGGATACCATTGCTGAGCGGGAACGTCTTGAGGCTGAGGAACGGGCCCTTGAGGAATCAAAGAAGAAGAGATTGGAGGAGAGGAAGGTGCAGACAAAGCAGATTGTGGTTGAGGAGATCCGGAAAGATGAAGAGATTCAGAGGAATTTGGAAATGGAGGCAGATATTGCTGATGTGGATACCGATGATGAAGTGAATGAGGCAGAGGAGTATGAAGCTTGGAAGGTGAGGGAGATTGCTAGGATCAAGAGGGATAGGGATGACCGTGAGTCGATGTTGAAGGAGAGGGAAGAGATTGAGAGGGTGAGAAACATGACAGAGGAAGAGAGGAGGGAGTGGGAGAGGAAGAATCCAAAACCTGCTGCGCCACAAAAGCAGAAATGGAGGTTCATGCAGAAATATTACCACAAGGGTGTATTCTTCCAGTCAAATGCTGACGACACTGCTGCAACTGCTGGATCAGATAATATTTACACTCGGGATTTCTCTGCCCCAACTGGAGAAGATAAGATGGACAAGACAATATTGCCCAAGGTCATGCAGGTCAAGCACTTTGGTCGTAGTGGAAGGACAAAATGGACTCATCTTGTCAATGAGGATACAACCGACTGGGACAACCCGTAAGTTTTATCTTTTGATTATTCTTCATTCATTAGTAATTGCTATATCGTATATACATTTACTTTTGATATTGATCTGCTTTTCTACCGATTCTTGTTAATCTTTGCTACATCAGTTCTATATTTTGATGGTGTGTATGAGAAGTCAAAAATAAAAAATTTATGCTACGTTTTGTTACTGGAATATTCTTTACCCATTTCTATTCTTGATCTCAATTATCAAATGTTTGTTTGTTGAGCAGGTGGACATACAATGATCCTCTACGCACAAAATACAATGCAAAAATGGCTGGAATGAATGCACCTATAGCTAAACCTAAAGGAAGCAAGAAATTGAAGGATTGGGAGTCTCGTTGATTTTAGAGCACATATAGAAAGCATTCCTGTAGCTTTGTATCAATCATCTTATTGGAGAATTGAGTATGTTTTGGCTATTCTTATTTACGTACATGTAGGCTTGATAGCATCATTTTCTACTTATCTTATTAAAGAAGCAGGCTAAGGCAGTTATTATGAATTCAAAGCAGCTAAGGCAGGTGAAGGTGGCTTGAGTTTTGTGGACAGAAATGCACCTTAGAATATCATGACACGAGATTACGATCCAGTCACGTCATGTATTGCATGTTTTAGTTGTTGGATACACACATTTTCTTCCCACTTAGCAAAAGAGGGTGTCTGAATCACATTTGAAAGTTGTGTTTAGAGACTAAGGGCATTTTGGTAGACTATAATAACCATTAACCACTGTAATGAAATAGCTATTTTGTTGTTACTTGTTAGGTTATGTTTTTATTACAGGAAATAGTAATTTCTTATGAATAAGTATTCTTTAAAATAAGGAATAGGCATTCCCTATTAAAAGTATTGAATCCCTATTTCTTAAATCCTTATAACTAAAATTCCAAAAAAAAAAAAACCCTTATTGCTGCTCCCTTCAGCAATTTTTTATTTTTATTTTTATTTTTTTAGCTGGTCTACTGCAAGCTCTTTATTGCTCTCTCTACTTCTGCTGTTACTTTCTGCCATATTAGATGAACAAACAACAGCTTGGTAGTCCTAGTTTTTTGTCAATTCCTTATGCTACCCATGTATGTAATTTTTAGATTTGCCGCTACCACCCACAAAATCATGTAGGGAATAGGCTTGTAGGAGTACGGTGCTTGTGTTATGATGTTTCCATTGAATGAAGTTGGTATTGTTAAAGTTTCAGGGACATTAGGTTGGTGATATTGGAAAGTATAATAAAGGCGGTGTTTGTAGTGTTAGGTTAATTGATGCCTTTGCAAATGAGTTTGTTGAGTAATTTGGTTTGAAGTCATGGTCCAATCAATTGAATCTCCGATAGCGTGAAATTTTGGTCAAGAAAAACAAAGAACTTGAAGCAAAATGCAGAGATTATGCAGAACATAAAAGAGGAAGAAGAGAGGCTATTGTGCTTGGATGAAACTCTTTCATTTTTTTAAACATATATGGAGTTATTAATTTGAAAAAAAGACACATTAATATAAAAGTGTTCAATTTATATATCAAAAGATGTTAAGCTAGATGCACAAAAGTGTAAATTTAATTTATAAATAAGAATATTTTAGTAAATTTAATTTTAAAATCAAATTCAAGGAATTGTATTAATGTGTTGTTACCAAACAAATGAATTGTAATAATTATTTCATTACAACATCTTGCATTCCTTATAATACTTATTATTATTTCTATATAATCACCACTACAATGTACCAAATGTGGCCTAAGTCAGGTTTAGGAACAAAATTAGTCAGTTTTGAAAAGTTTTGGACTTAGTTGGCATTAATCCAAACCTTAGGTATGTTAATGGAATTTACCCTAATACCTTAGATAAGGTTATGTGTGTGTTTGATCATTTTGACTTGCATTGTTTCAATTGGTAGGAAAGTTATTTCACTTGAAAATTGAAATTGAGATAATTTATTTCACAGTCAAAATTTTATTTTTCAAATTTAAAGACGTACAAATTGTTGTCATTTAAAGTTTTAAATGAGTCATGGGAATATCTAAATCATGAAAGAGTTCTATTTCAAATGGAGATGATTATTTTTAGAAAGAAAATCACTGTTCACTATCTATGTAGTTTTCTCCTTCTAGTCCAGGGAGTACGGGGCCCAAGGGGGCCCGGGCCCCCTGGCCCAAAGCATTTTTTTTTTGGGTAGATATGATACCTATCTTCCAAATTCTTAGCCCCCATTACCAGCCCTGCCCAAACAGCCCAGAGCTCAGCCCAACCCAAAAAAATTAAAAACCCATTAACCCTTTTAAGTTTTAACCCACGGTACATACAAACCAAAATTAGGAAAAAAACGTTTTTTACTTTTCCATCCCATAGACCCTAAACACATCTAGCTTACATTTTTTACAGGATCTAAAGCTTCAATTTCAAAAGAAAATAAACACATCCCAAAAAATAAAGAAAAGAGAACGAGATTAACAAAAATGGTTGTCATCGGCAACCTTCATCTACATGCCCAAGCTTTGCTTTTCCTTTTTCATTTTTCTTTATCATCTTTCTTTCACTGCATCGCTCGCTTCAGTCTTCAAGTTTCCTTAAACCTTCAGCTTCAAGAGTGCTATGAGAACAATGGTTATCTCTACTTTTGTTGTTTGGTAAAGTTCGGGAGGTTCCTAGGTAATAATCTTTTAAGGGTGAAGTTAAAACTATTATTTTATTTAGTTTTTGAATGGCGTGATTTATTAGCTCCATTTTTTTTTTTTTTTGGTAAGCATTTATTAGCTCCTTTGCACAGCCACAAATATATATATATATATATATATATATATATACACACACGGTGGAAAAAAATTAGTTACAAAATTGGTTATAGTATTAGATTATAAATTTACTCAATAAAATAAATATTACTGCATACCGTTGAATTGCATGTTTTTTACACTCTCAATACACATGTCAAATTTTGTGTCAATCGAATATTATTTACTAAATAATCTATAAACTTATATTTTATACATAATTTTAAATTATAAAAACTTGCAACTTAAAAATTTATTAATAACATAACTATTAATCTTTAATTTTCTTGAAATTTTGCAAACATGGAGAATATAAGAAGAAGATATAATCGAATGGTAGATTTATCAAAATTTACTTCCAATAAAAAGATATTGAGTGAACTATAACCAATTTTGTAACAAAATTTTGTCCATATATATATAATACAAAATATTAAATTTATGCATGTTTCATCACATTATATATATATATATATGTGTGTGTGTGTGTGTGTGTGTGTGTATTTATTTATTTATTTTAGTTAGTGGTAATTTCGAAACGGTACACCAAAATAAACTAATATTGAAATATTTTGTTCTAATTGACAAACTTAAACGGTCTTCAAAACAATGGTAAAAAATAACCTTCCTAACAAAATGAAAAATGACTTTTTGATGGACTCTTTGATGTTATGCGTTGAAATGGACATAGTTTTGACATTTAATATGTTCGATCATAGATAATTTTGAAGATTTAAAAGAGCGTCGAGTTCCATTTTCACCCTTTTCATAGATAATGTATTAAGAAACAATAGTGTTTTGTTTCTTTTGTCATTGTTAGTAGATGATTACATCTTAATATATTAAGATTAAGAAACAATGATTTTGTGTATTTATTCTAATTGATAGTTTGTTAACACTATACAAATGCTTATTTTATTTTATTTTTGGCTTATACTCTGAAACTCCTAATTTCAAATCCTGGGTCCTCCTCTATTCTAATCATTATAGATAAGTGGAAAAACCAACTGTTTAAGGTTTGGGGGTAATTAACCAATTGATAAATCATAATTTTTTTCAAGTTGTATGTAATAGTTGTGCCTTTTCTAGTTCTCATTTTATGCATCATCATCGATTACTGTAGGTCAAAGTGGTTTCATTTTATTATTCTTTTTCCATCTCAGGAAAATGAGATCGAATTACCAAATGTTGTGAGGCCGCAATCAGCTAAGATGGTTGTGGTGACCCAAGGCCGATAGCAAGGTCGTACGTGTACCTTATACAGGAGTATAATTTACAATTTCGATGTTATCCGACAAGGAGTCTTCAAGAGAATTTAGGCATTGAACCTACTAGAAAAAAATAATCGGTTTAATTTTCACTTTCGTTCTCAATTTATAGTATTCTATAAATTATATTATTATACAATGCTTATAAATTAATGTGTTATCAATTACAAAAAAATATATATTTATTATGTTTTAAAATCGAATAATTATATTTAATATTACCACATCAATTTATAAAAATTATATAGTAAAATTAGTAACGGCTGTTGCATTTTCCATATTGTACATGGTGGTGTCCATAAGCAATTAAGGGCCATTTTGTCATAGAAACATGTCCAAGATAAAATAAAAGAATATTAGAAATAAGGAGAAAGAAAGAAGGTATTAAGTGGTGTAAGCATTTGGTGAGACCTTTCATAACTTGCATTTGGCTTTAATTTAGTCTTTGAATTAATTAATTAATCTAGAAACCCTATTTTACAATTGGCATTTAATCCAATTCAAGGGTGAAATGATCATTTCAAGTTCAAGGGTACAAACATATCATTTTGAACCATAAAAAGAATTGATAATTCATTTTAAAATATCATCAACACTTTTAAGTTTTAACAATAAAAAGTAAGGACTTTTTTCATGTAAAAATAGCAACATCAAATTGATAAATCATGCAACATCAAATTTCAATGGTCAAGAAAATCCCAAATTGTTTGGCCTAATTAGAAAAACCCAATTATTTAGAGAAACATCATTTAATGTCTTATCTCTTTAAAAAAAAGTTAAAAATTTCCTAAATTTCCCTTAAACAAATTTATCAAAAAATTATTTTAAAACATTTTTTTAAAAATAATTTGAATAAAGATGACATGTATAGTGGATTTCAAAATTTAGGTTTTTAATTTTTTTAAATTAAAAAAAAAAAAAAAAAAAAAAAAAAAAAAAAAAAACTCCCACAAATAGAATAAGGGCATAAAGGAAATATTAATAAATTAATGGTGTTTAACTTTTCAAACATGACATAATTTTGGGACATCCCAAAATGGAATACAGGCCAAACAATTTGGGACAGAGGGAGTAATTGAATACACATGATAACGGATAATAAATTATAGGTTTTTAAAATAATTAATTAAGTATGATTAATGATGTGGCAAAATCTTAATGGTTCAAACCTTTTTTTTTAAGTAGAATAATGGTTCAAACCTAAAGAATGGATGTATATAGACAAGTGCATGAAATAAATTCACATATTCAATGGATGTATATATACAAGTAGAATAATGGTTAAAACCTTTTCAAAAAATAGTTACTTAATTAATAATTAATAAACTTAAATATCATTATCCCTCCGAGAAGATCATAAAATCAAATAGCTTGAAAGTTGGGGGGTGGGGGAAAGGACTCAAGGTGCTGATTGACTTTGTGAAGGAAGAGAGTGTGATCCAGAGCTTGTTTTTAGAAGAGGGAAATGTTGAAGAGAAATAAGGAGAGGAGCAATTGATCTTGTGAAATTTTTGGGTATAGAGTAAAAATAATTATATAAATGAAATAGAATAAAAATGATCATTTAAATAAAATAGAAAGAAAAGATAAAAGGTGTAGGGTCTGATTTTTCTGGTCCGGCCCAAGATGCGTGGGACTTTAGACCAGTGAGCCAGATACAATGAATTTGTAAAGAGTGGGCCAAAGAGTTAGGCTTTGGTGTATGGACAACAATTATCATGATGTTTTACTCGATAGGATGAGATGGACTGAGTTCATCTGGAAGAATTGGTCCTCAGTACAGTTCTGGGAGCCCTTTCTGGTCCCTCTTGTGTGTTGGGGGGTCTTCGCCTCGCCCTCTCTGTTTCTCTTTACTCCCCTTTTATAGTAGGTTTCTTCCTCCTGAATGGGGTCCCTAGGGTAGGTACTTGTCCCATAAGCCCTTCCCTCCAGTTGTTGGGAGTGGTTGTAAGGACAGAGAAGTATGGCCGTGTCAGGTACAAGGCACTGAATGCAATAATGGCAGTCTTTCCTTTAAACACTTTCATTGTCCTTTTCTGCTTTAGTACTTTTCTCGCTCCGTGGGATGATAGGGAGTGTCACTACCGGTAGCAGGTTACCTCCTCCATCCTCGGCTATACTGTGCCGAGGAGGGCTCTCCCCGTGGCCGAGAAAGGGCTTTTCCTCTCCGCGATCAAGGAGGGATTTTTCCCTTGGGCTGGGCCTTTGGCCCAACATAGACATCGACATAGGCCTACTGGTCTTTTACCCCCCATAGAAGGAATATCGCAAAGTGTTTTAAAAAAAGGTTAAATACTTTGGAAAAGATGGTTTTTGGTTATAATTTTAATAAAAATTTAGATTAAGTTATTGAGATATTGTTAGGACGTAGGTCGGATAAGGTTTTATCCATTTTATGTTGTTAGGATTACATATTATATGAGTTGTAAGTTATTAGTGTCTCAAGTGTGATTGAAGATGTAAATTGAAAACACAATATGCTACTTAAGAATTGTTCAAGAAGCTGTTAAGTCTGCCACTTTGACTACAACCTTAACTGAAGCTTTATCAATCGAGCTTCATTAAAGTTTGATTCTTGTCACAATTCTTGTTGACTAATCAAGTTTCGGGGTAAATTAAATCTTTAATTTTTGGCTCATGATGACCAAAGCCATAGGATTCATGCCCTAGGGTTCCAAAACGTATATAAAGTTATGATACATTGAGAAGAAGAGATCTTGTTACAACAGTTGTGTGCCAAGAGTTTTGTATTAAGTATCTTCTCTGGCATAGTATTGAAGATTAATAAGTGTTCCAAGCTACTACATAAACAACCTACACCAATCAAGTTATTGTTGTAATGTTAGACACGAATTAAGTAGATTTGCATCAAAGAGATTCAAAAATAGAAGAATCCAACTGGATTGTAGATGTATATGATCATATGAGCAAGTATCTACTATAAGTAGAAATGCTAAGACTAGGTCCATATTCTTGTATTACAAATTTTCAAAATTATATTTAGGATGTGTTTGTTTGGAGGTGAAATAGCATGGATGAAAAATTTTGGAGAGAAAATGAGAAGGAAAACTTTTTTGGAATGTGTTTGGTTGGGTAGAGAGGAAAGAAAATAAATGGTAGGGCTCGGGTGTGTTCTCCCTAGGCCCACCAAAAAGTTTTCTCCTCAAAATGGAGATAAAATTAAAGGTAAAAAATGTCACTGCTTCAATTCGTCCAGTTCCTTTTTTGTTGTTGTTGTTGTTGTTGTTGTTGCTTTCTTAGGCATGTTGCCTCTTCTTTTTTTTTTTCCTGGACGTTGCCTTTTTTGTTTTTCTTTTTTTTTTCTTTTGTTTGATTTCCTAGGTTATGAGTGTGATAGTTTTTTTTTTTTTTTTTTTTGGTTTAATTAGACTTTTTTTTTTGGGGACATGATTTTTATTTTTTAATAAATTGGGTGATTACTTTTTTTTTAATCACTTTTTTGTTTTAATTGGTCATCATTTTTTAGCAAGGGTGTATGAGTAAATTTATATAAACTCACTTTTTTCATCCCTCCACTTTTTTTCTTTTAATCAAATAAAAATGAGAGAAATTAAAATCTTTTCTGTTCTCCCACTTTCCCATCCTCCTACCATTTTCTATCTTCCTACTTTCCCATCTTTCAACCAAATAAATTCTTAGTGATTTCTTTTGTATAGTGGTCAACGATAAACCCCCACAAGGTTTTTCCCATAAGGAATTTCCCCATGAGGCATTAACCTCATAATTATATCGTGTAACTGAAATTTATTTTTCACTCCACTTTATATTTGCAATAAGGTTGTACTATTATTAAACTAAATTGGGCCTTTATATAATTGGCATAATATTAATCAAGTTGGTAAATTTGGTTTAAAATTAGAATAATACTAGAAATACAAACTATTTTACAAAAATTTTTACAAACTGCTGATATGGTAAGTGATTATTGGTAAATTAAAATGTGATATTAATGGTAGGTCTAAATGAAAACCAATAAGAAGTTTGCCACATCAATATTTTGTAAAAATATTATAAAATAGTTTGTGATTGTAACATTACTCTTAAAATTAATCAACTAAAGTACATTTTCTCAACACAAGTGAAATGAAGAGAGTCAACTTCACCAAAATTTTATTTTGTGAATATGGAATGTGAGATCTATTAAATTTGGAGAGATGCTACGTCTACAATATTTTTACAACATTTTTCAAACAAATCATTGGTGGTTAGTTGTTATTGGTTCAAATTTTAAACTAATACTGAAATTACTTTTTTACCCCAATAATAACAACTAGTAACAACTAGCCACTTAAAATTTGTTGTAACAATGTTGTAAAAATATTATAAACATATCATTTCTTTTAAATTTATAATATTTAATCTGAAAAAAAAATCTATTTCAAAGAAGAGATCTTGACATTCTTTAATGGCATGAAATCAAATAATCAATGTTCCACGGACCTCTACAGTAACGGCTGTCCGCAAACAATTGTACTTGTGCCGATTTGGCTATTTCCAATAGCACACCATAAAGTGAATGGATAATGGTGAAGCCGCAATTTTAGAAATTTCTCAACCGCCATTTTTATTAGTATTTCCATCCGTACATCTAAAATAGTATGATCTCTACCATTTGTCTAATCAACCCCAATATATAGCAACATTAATTCATATAACATTATGTAAAATAGAATTTTAGCTGCAATAAATATGCAAATATAGATTGCAATTGGGAAGCTTCGTGAATGCTAGTTTTAGTGGGTTAATCGCAAAGCAAATAGAGTAGTACATTCCTTAGCTAAATGATCCATATTTATTTATTTATTTTTGGATCTTTTGATTTAAGAAATAGTCCTTTTGCTTTTGTAAATGTAATCTTAAAAGAGGCATGCCAGCAAATTTGTGAGTGGCCCCCTTGTTGTTTTGTTTTTGCCTGTTTTGGTCTTTAATAAAGTTTATCTGCTATAAAAAAAAAATGTATATATAAACAATTATTGTTTATATGTAAATTTGTTTTTTAAGATTTTCTTTACTTATAAAGAGATATATAATTTGGGAGAATAATTAAAATATATAACTAAATAATATTTTTATAAAATATAATATAAAATAAATAATTGGACATGAATATTTTTAAAAAGTGATTAAATAAAATTAATAAAATTAATTTTTTTTATGAAAAATAGACAATTTTTTTTTTTTTTTTTTTGGTCACAAGCAATGTAAATGCTCAGTCTTATTTGGAAAAGAGATTTAAAGGTTGATTTTGATTTCAAATCCGCCATTAAAGTTGTATTATTGATAGAGCTCGGCGGTGAAGATTGAACTTTGACGGTTTGACCATCACCTACTACTATTTTTTTTTTTTTTGAACAGTCACCTACTACTATTTTGGCGCCGTGTGCATTCTACTGCCAGTTTCACACTCAGTTTAGGCGCGTGTTTGACAGCATCTACCTTTTATTCTATTCTAGGTGCTGGTAAATATGGTGCTGCATTGATGTAAAAGGAACCGATCATATATAATATATATTTTTTTAATTGAACTAGCATATAAAATTTGAGATTAGTTTGACATTTAGGATGGAATTAATGATCCCACAATTTAATATGAGATTTAGTTAGAATGAGTGATATTTGTAATTAAAAAAAGTACCACTCAAATATTTTGTTGACTAATATCTTTTAAGTCATGGCAAGTTGGCAACTCAAATATATATATATATATATATATATATATTTTTGAATGAAAGTCATGGCAACTCTTTTGGCTTCTTGATATCAAACTCTAATTATTTTTTGAAATAATTTTTTTAAAAAAAACTTTGAATGATTATCTCATTCTGGAATCCCAATCCATACGTCTTGTCTTGTAAACTAAATGGAAAAAAAAAAAATAATAATAATAATAAAAAAAAGAGAATATAGACTCCCAAATATGATTAAAGAAAAATTACTTAAGTCTTATATGGTTTTATGAAGTCGTTTAATTTATTTCGTAAGGTTTTATATATATATATATATATGTGTGTGTGTGTGTGGATAATGAGAGAGGTGAGTTCGGATTTGAAAATTAGACATGAAAACCACAAAAGAAATGTCATTATTATTAAAACCCAAGAACAAAAATGATAGTCTAATAACAATGGGTTTTTTTTTTTTTTTGGGTAATATCTCATCTCATGTCTATAGTTCTAACCCCGTGTATCTTGTAAGGTTAATACTTAGGTGGGTTTTAGTTTGTCCAAAACTTTTAAAGCACAATATGCAACTCTAGCTTAGATAGATTTTCATTAGTGTTGAACTAACCTTGCGTTTGTGAAAGGATTTTTTTGTTGAATTTATTTTACCAAAAAAAAAATTATATATACCTTACTTTATATAAAAAACTATAATGAAATTGAATGGAAGAAATTTGTATATAGGAACTAATAATTTTGAGATTAAGGTTAAGTTGTTTATATATATATTGCTTACAACAAGTGATAACTGAGAATGAGGTCATGAGGGGTTCGAGTCTAGATTTTTCTTGTTAAGAGAATCACCAGCAAACAAGGCTGTTGGCCTTAGGTTTTTTTTATTTTTTTATTTTATATATATATATATATATATATATTTTTTTTTTTTTTTTATGAATTAGTAAAAGACTGTTGGCCGCCTTACTAGTTCTTGTGATTTTATCATGTGTTAAATGTATGTTCCAAAACTTCAAAGTTAGAAATTTCAAAAGCTGCCCTTATGCAATCCAATTCAGATGCCGGGAATGCTAGTGTCATAATATATATATATATATATATATATATATATATTGTGGGGCCTGAAATTTGGAATCTCGGCCCACTTCACATTAATGGCCCAAAACCCAAGCCGAGGAGCCCTACTGCTGAGGAGGTATGAGAAGAACCCCTTGATGGCCCAATAATACAGCCGAGGACAACCTCACGCTCAACGCCTCACAAAACGCCTGAAGAAAATGACAAACTCAGTACAAGAGCAGTACAAGCTAGAAAGCTGCCAACACCATAACGTGGAGCCCAGCACCTGACAAACCCATACCCTATACCATGCTATCCAGCTTTTCCCAACCACTCTGACGTGAAGACTGATAGGACGAGTAACTGCCCCAAACAAGGAGAAACTGACACGTAGATGAAGAAGGGAAATCAAATACTAGTATAAAAGGAGAAAAAGGAGGGGGACAAAGAGGAGGCCCGGGAAAAAGAAGGAAGAAAAAGGAAGAATGGTGATAATGTAATGCTCCTCGAACTAATTCCGAGGAGTCAAACCTTTCAAAATACATTGATGCAAGGCTCAGCTATGCAGTTCGAACTCATTTTTGTATGATCGCTCACGAAACCGGGACCAGACCGAAACCTAGCACCCAAAGGCAGGCCTTTCCAAACCCACTCTCTACAAATCATATTGTTCGGGCCCTTTACACACGAGCCCAACGTCATCCTTGGGTCGTTAAAAATCGTGTCCCTACAATTGGTGCTATTTGTGGGAAGGCTTGCGCATTGGCCCAGGTGGCGGTGGAGTCAACTCTCTAGCAAGTAGAGGTTCGCGGGGTTTCCTCCATCTCCGGCGACATGTAGTTGTTGCTCCGACATAAACTTCTGCTAGGGGCTACGCCCTGCAGTGCCAACGGCGCGGGCAGCTCTAGGGGCTTCCGGCCTCAAGCTAACTCTCCCCACCATGGTCTAGGGGCTGACCTTCTAAAAACAAATAAATACAAAGAAAAATCATAAGTTGTGGACAGAACCAAGGCCTTGCATGGTCCTCAGACTCAAGCCTATGGGAAAACCAAGTACTCAAAAGAAAAATCATAAGTTTTGGACAGAACCAAGGCCTTGCATGGTCCTCGGACTCAAGCCTATGGGGAAACCAAGTACTCAAAAGAAAAATCATAAGTTTTGGACAGAACCAAGGCCTTGCATGGTCCTCGGACTTGCATGGTCCTCGGACTCAAGCCTATGGGAAAACCAAGTACTCAAAAGAAAAATCATAAGTTTTGGACAGAACCAAGGCCTTGCATGGTCCTTGGACTCAAGCCTATGGGGAAACCAAGTACTCAAGAGAAAAATCATAAGTTTTGGACAGAACCAAGGCCTTGCATGATCCTCGGACTCAAGCCTATGGGGAAACCAAGTACTTAAAAGAAAAACTACGGTACATGGACCTTAGAATCTATCCGAAGAGAACTCTCCATTAACAATTGGGTTAATCCCTAAACTGCAGGGATTCCCAAGTCTGCTCTCGGATCCTCGGTACCAAAGGGATTGATGCAATATCGAGCAATATGTTACCAAAAACACAATCGGAGTCCCTTACTGTTCGGTTACCCCCTCGGATGAATTATTCAGAGTTTATTGTTCTCGGACAGTCTCCTTGCACGTATTACGGAATATTCAGCTGTTATCTCGGTTAGTTTCCTAAGTTTAATTTACTGAGAATTATCGTTATTATGCCTGGTAATGTCGGTAAATTAGAGTTAGTCGGATTATGTTTCAAGGTTTCCTGCTCTAAGTATCATTGAAGAAAAACACACATGGAGCATACACATTCACAAAGTAGTTGTTGCAAAAAAGAAAAATATTCAAAACAAGTTAATAAATTCCTCTTTTATTAAGACAAAGAAGTAGTACAGCGTACAATGAAAAGCTGGAATAAGCTTATATTAAAGCTAATTACATAAGCGAAAAGAAAGATACAAGAGAATAAAGATAAAGCCGAGGAAGTAGTACAGAGGAGAGGTTGGCTACTGCTTCAAGACTTTGTTCAAGGAAAACCATTCCTCAACACTTTTACATGCCCATAACTCAGGCAGCCAAAGAACCCAACGTGGGGCCTGCACCATTGAAGAAAAGGTGCAGGGAACCCAACTTGAGGCCCACACCGTTGAAGAAAAGGTGCCGGGAACCGGAAGTTGAGGAGCCTACACAAAAATTTGCCTGCGACAAGGCAGACGGCGTTGATGGCGGAAAATCTTTCTTCTGACACACCAAAAATCTGGTGTGACCAGAACTTGCTTCAGATTTTGACTAAAAGAGGGGAGGGTACCGTTCCCACCATATCCAAGCGGGAGGACACCTTAAATCTGTGCCTCCCCTACCCAGACCACATCACTTTAAGTCTTGGAAGGGTCCGGTGCCTCTGTGGCGGGTGAAGTTCCTCCCCCTCTGCCCAAGCCTCAAACATATGGCACTAAAGGAAGACGACACTGGAGGTGGGAACTGGTTATGGAGAAAGGGTTATGATTCTGAGGAGAGCAGAAGGGTTTATATGCCAGGAGAACAACCACCTGTCCTACTTATATAAAGGGTAAGGAAGTGTCATTTAATTTAATTTGAGCAGATTCCTAAGACACGCTGCAGACAAGGCAGCTCTGGCACAATTTCCAACGCTATCTACCACCACAAGATTTAAAGGTCCTCGTGAAGGCGCGCCTCGAAGACTGAAATGACAAAGGGCACTGCGCGGAGGAAGAATAAAGTAATGCCTCTTAATTCGGCACATCTCCCACGTAAATGGAAGAACACCAGCAGCAATAAAGCACGGAACTTGAACAAGTCACGAGGTGGGCTCAGCATCACCAAAACCCTCCTTCCCAACTAAAAAGTCGGGAAGCAGGATTTCGAGGGGCTATTGTGGGGCCTGAAATTTGGAATCCCGGTCCACTTCACATTAATGGCCCAAAGCCTAAGCCAAGGAGCCCTACTGCCGAGGAGGTATGAGGAGAACCCCTTGATGGCCCAATAATATAGCCAAGGACAACCTCACACTCAACGCCTCATAAAACGCCTGAAAAAAAGGACAAACTCAGTACAAGAGCAGTACAAGCTAGAAAGCTGCCAACACCATAACGTGGAGCCCAGCACTTGACAAACCCATACCCCATACTATGCTATCCAGCTTTTCCTAACCACTCTGACGTGAAGACTGATAGGACGAGTAACTGCCCCAAACAAGGAGAAACTGACACGTAGATGAAGAAGGGAAATCAAATACTAGTATAAAAGGAGAAAAAGGGGGGGGGGGGGGGACAAAGAGGAGGCCCGGGAAAAAGAAGGAAGAAAAAGGAAGAATGGTGATAATGTAATGCTCCTCGGACTAATTCCGAGGAGTCAAACCTTTCAAAATACATTGATGCAAGGCTCAGATATGCAGTCCGAACTCATCTTTGTATGATCGCTCACGAAACCGGGACCAGACCGAAACCCAGCACCCAAAGGCAGGCCTTTCCAAACCCACTCTCTACAAATCATATTGTTCGGGCCCTTTACACACGAGCCCAACGTCATCCTTGGGTCGTTAAAAATCGTGTCCCTACATATATATATATATATATATATATTTATATATTTATATCTCACAATTTTTATTTTGTTAGCGAACTGTGAACGATTGAGAAAAAATAATGGATCCATGTAGTTTACATTCACTACTTATAATTTGACAAATTGTAGAGAAGTTATGATATTTTTTTTAATAGCACTCATTTGGAAATTATGACAGGTTTAACTGTTTAAGGGTCATGATGTCTGTGTCATGACTTGCACAAAAAACGAAAAAAGGCAAGGGGATGTAAAAAGAAGAAGAAGAAGAAGAAGAAGAAGAAGAAGGTTTTTATGTTAAAATAGAAAAAAAGAAAAAAAATTGCAATGTGAATGATCTTAAGGGTCACGATTACAGAGTCATGAGATTTGCACAAATAAATGAGGGGAGATGTTATTAGATGAAGTAAGGGTCTTGATTTAAGAAATATATTCTTTATAAAATTTTATGAGAAAAGAAAAAAAAAAGTAATTAGTTTTTTTTTTTTTTTTTTTAATAAAAGTGATATCAAAATTTTTATAAAATAGTTTATAAAAGGGTTTGACTTACCTCTAGTATTTTTAAACTAGAAGTTTCCTTTTATTTTAAATACACTATGGTAAGTGGTAGTGAGTTTTAATTTCCATATTTTATTTAGTTAATGAATGATATGACAATTTTTGATTAAAATAAAAGGAAATTCCAGTTAAAAAAGTATTAGAGGTAAGTCAAATTTTATTTAAAATTGTCCTAAAACACTCATGATTTATTAACAATGGTCCCAAGACACATGAATAAAAAAGAATAACGAGTGTGAAAATACATGTAAGTAAAAAAATGTGTGAAAATACGTGTAATGTTATTTAAACACTAAAAATTGTTGTTCAAAATACCATATCAAACAGTCTCTAAACATTTAACAACTCAAAAAATTATTTTATTTATTTTAACGCATCACATTACAATTCAACCAAGTGGTGATTTTTTTTTTACCACTTCAATTAAATATTTCTTCTTTATTATTTTTTATTCTTTCTTTCTCATCTCTGAACCAGGATCAACCAACAAAGTGAACAAACTTTCACTCTTTCTTCTCAACTTAGCAAATCCACTACCACCTAAAACCCCCCACATCACAACCCAGCCATAGCCACCTCCAAATACCCACTACCCAGCGACCATGATCACTGCCAGATACCCACTGCCCAGTCACCATGATCACAACCCATCATTGCAAGATCGACTCACTGAAACCCACCAAACTCATAGCCCAGCCACTGTGATAACAACCCAAACCCCCACTACTGTTACAAAACCCATCAAGAAAAAACCCAACAACCCAAAATTGCAAACCAATCAGCAACCCATCACCACAACTCGATCAATAAACCACTTGCCCAGGTGCCAATGACTTTATGAGTCATAATGACTTCATAAGTTATACTATATAGCTACCAAGTTGCCACCAATAGGGTCCGATTTGTGAATGTTGAGCTACCAAGTACCAAGTTGACACCAATAGCTAGGGGCGCGTGAGTGGGGCATGATGTAACTAACAACCAAACCGCATGATATGAATGTATCAATTATATATGTAGTGTTTTATAAACAATGGTCAACTTTCTGTCCCTAGCTATTGGCATTTTTATATTAAGTATATTTACCAATGGATTTAGTCAGATAGAGTAGATGGTGTGGCGGCTTTGCATATCTATGAGAAGGCGAAAATGGGTAATTACCCATAAGGATGAAACTATTCAGTTAGTTGGCCCGGTTTTGAAAGTAATTGGGAAACTAGCAACTCGAGCCTCAGAGGCTCAATTTTGGCCCTCTAAATCGAGCCTTTGAGGCTCGGTTTATGTGCTTTGACCACGTCTGATGTGGCAGAGTTGCCATCTGGCATTGACATGGAAATCGAGTCTCTTAGACTCGATTTCCACGTGTATTCCAACCGGAAATCGAGTCTTAGAGACTCGGTTTCCAATTGGGGTTTTTCAAAATTAACGTCTTCGTCTATTGCATTTGTCTCACTTTCACTCACACTCACGCTCACACCCTCTCACTCTCACACAAACCAGAGCGCTCTCACTCTCTCACCCTCAGTCTTACATTTTCATTTCCCACACTCACAAAACTCTCTCATTTCTCTCTATCTCTCACAAAACTCTCTCATTTCCCACACACACACAGAACCCCGCCGGCGTCGACGAGCAGAGCCTAGCCCAGCCTAGCGACGACGCCGACGAGGCTGAGCCCAGCCATCGACTCCTCTCCTCATCGATCTCTCTCTCCCTCACTAGGAGATCCTTTCTCCTTTTCTCCCTCTCTCTCATTACCACCCCCATACCCATTCATTTTTCCTCACCATACCCATACCCATACCCATTCCGATTTTGGTTGGTAAGCTATTTATATGATTTTTTGTTTTGATTAATGTGAAATTTTGGGTTTGGATTTGGATACTTAACATCTAGGTTATTTATTTAATTTTCAGTTTTGATTTTTGTGAAATTTGGGTTTGGATTTTGCGGTAGATACTTTATTTAATTTTTATTTTATGATTTTTATGAAATTTGGGTTTGGATTTGGTGAGTGCAGATGACATTGTTGCTTGGATAGTGCATATTGTTGCTGCCATCCTTAAGAGTTTCCAAATTTCTGCCTTCAGGTTAGATTGTTATTGCTGATTAGGATTATAGCTTTTACGAGAGAATTGTATATCTCATTAGGCCCATTTGCTTGTCTATTAGGAGCTTAGAACTTACAAGTTTATATGAAATAGTTATCTCATATATTTATAGTGCTTGCGTACCATTACAAATTACTAAATTATATGCATATAAAAAAGCACTTAGTAGTTTGCTATTGAAGAAACAAATTACATAGTCTTTTTTCAGTTATGTATTTTGGTTGATTGGTTATGATTTAGGTTTTTCGGTTAGGAATGGTTTTGTTTAATTAGTTTAAATAGATGGATTAGATTTAGTTTTGATTAAGGGATTTTGGTTAGAAGTTTTGTTTACGTTAGCTGGCTTGGCATAAATTGGTTTTAGGTATCTAGAATCGATTTTGCATATTTGGGTGGCTTTGATTCGGTGAGCAAAGCACATAGAACTTACGGCTTTAAGCTACGGGTGCTTTTGAACTCTAGGAACCAAATGCCTCTTTGAAAACAAAACCTAAACCCTATTCAATTATTGAGGGGGATTTAAACGCTGTTTTCCTTATAAAAGAGATCAGGAAATGTCACTAAATTACAAGATTCTTGGCCCATTTAAACTGATTCTAAAGCAGAATTGGACAACAATATCTCTAGAAAGTTTAGATGTTCAAACAAGCATATCTCATCCAATTTAGTCTGATTTAGAACTGGGTTCTAAGTTGGCTATGGAAAAGTCAACAAATTTTTTTCTTGGTCATTAATATTAGTATAAAACACAAATAATGTGTCACATCATATTATTTTTCAAGTATAAGCATGATTTGTCAATTATCACCAAAGTTGTATCAACACCACTTTAAATGCTATCTTTACTAGCGTTGTCAACTTGTCATTAGAATTTGGCTTATTAGCCACTTCTTTTTTGTTTCTTTTTTTATTTTTTTCTCCCCTTCTTATTTTTTTTGTTTTTGATCAGTCATTAGCTACTTCACAATTTGTCTACATCGGCATTCCTTTTTTACCAAACTTTTGCATAAGATTTCTCATTCCGAAGGGATAAAATAAAATAAAATAGAGAAAAGTCAAAATATCCTCCATTTAAGATTATGTCTTACTGCAATATCATATGGATCCAATCCACTTACGTGTGGCTTTGGACCATTATTCAATATAGGGAAAAAATGGGAAGGTTATGAACACCTAAGTGTTCTCAATCCACACACTTTAAGTAAATTGCACTCAATATGGGCAAACTAGTATCTACGAGAGTAGAAAAATTTGTATGACGCATCTCCAAACAGCTGGTTTCCATTATAATAACAAATAAGAACTTTGAAAATGTAATAAAAAAATAAGTACTAATAGTTCAAATGCTCAACACAAAGTGACAATGACCTTAGTTAAGTAGTCCTTTGCCACAAAATCAATACGGTGGAATAAAAAAGAAAAAGTTCAACTTTTTGTGAAAACACAGAGAAAGGATGCAAGAATTTGGAAATATTATGGAGCATTAACTTTAAACAGTCATTAATAATTCATATAAAAGGTGTTTCCAACCCTAAATTTTGACTTAAAGCGTTAATAAATACCCTTAAAATTTTGAAGAAATAACTTAATCAATAGCAATCAAAAAATATAAATCTACATGCACAACGAAAAACATATAACAAGCTGAAATTTTTTTCCCCATCAGAATATATGTAGCCTACACAAAACATAATCATACACCACAAAAAGACTATAGTATAGCTATCAGGTTGTGTTCCGCAGGTTGCCTTGGGGTTGTCATTATATGTATCTGATGAGCATGGGTTTTCCACCTTGCATTTTTTGAAGTATTACCAGTCTATTGCTAGTGATTTTTCTCCAATCAAATTAAGGTTTCCTCAAACAATAAGAAAAGAGAAGTCAAGTGTGGCATAAAGCCATTAAAAGCAGGAGGATAGTGAGGTTGTGGTTTCAAAACCCATTGGGTCGTGTATGACTTACCCATTTAAAAATAAATCAAAAATCAAAAATAAAAATAAAAAGGAAGAAGAAGATAAACAAAAGCCATTAAAAAAGGACCTTTATAGCACCATCTCAAGTCAGTAAACAGGAAGCTCCCTGCCCTCAATAAGCACAGCTTTTCCCTCTTCCTCTATATACACCATACCAACTACAAAGGACCTTCCTCTGTAGTTAGCCACCAAATCCAACAGTGATCTAGGTTACTGCCACAGACACAGGCACAGAGCAAAACAGAAAAGAGAGAAAACAATTCCTAGAACTGTAGAGTGGACCCAAAGATGGCACAAAACATCACTTCAATGCATGGAACACCAACAAGTGATAAAATGACATCTCTTGATCATACTTCCACCATAAGTATATACAACAAAGCTTTAATGAGCCTAAGAAGGATATGTTCAAGGGAACCCCAAATCACAAATATTTTGCCAAGGGAAAGCATTGCTCTAACTTTGCTGAAGAACCTCATGAGACGACCAAACCACAAAATTGTGGCTTACTACTGTCTCAAGCACTGTTTTATGTAATCTTCATCACATCACATCCTCTTATATTACCAAAATCATTCATAACATATTGCAAATTAGGAAAGGCATCATATAATTCATTCCTAGTTAGCTTCGACAAACCTGGCACTCTAGTGAAGTTCCCCTTCCAAATAAACCATAGGAAGCAAATAAGCTTACAAACTTCCACTTCAAATGGACAAAGCATTTTTCGTGCCCTTGAGACGGCATAACATCATTCGGTAATATATTTTATGTGATAATCATATTCAATAAGGATTATTGTATTTCTATTCTTTTTCTTTTCTTTTCTTTTTTTTTGTTGGGTGGGGTGGGCGGGAAGTGGAGAGATAAGTTATGTTAATTATTCTTGATGCTTCACCTTCAAGGAAAACTGATAAACAAAGGGAGACAAAATGTTTTATGGTTTGCAAAAGTCTTTGCTTGTGCAGGCAGAACAGATATGGCTAGGGTATTAGTATCTTTTAGCCAGAAAATGCATTTTTTATTGATAAGAAGAATTTTCAAATAGCCTAATCAGTAAAATCTATTGAGCAATAGTATATGAACAATAATATACCTCCCATGTACTAGAGCTATGCCCTCTTCAAGATTTCTAATAAGGTCTTATCATATACCAAAAATTTACTCAAGTACGTATTCAGCTTCCTAGGTCAGAGGTCTCTGAGATAAATTATGCAGAACATGCTCCTCTGGGTAACAAAGTCACAATGCCTATACATTACTGCATAAATGAACAGAGGATGCAGAAATTGAGTGATGACAGATTCTGCATCTTTTGAGCCAAAAAGATGAAACTCGTAATTACAAGGCCGTGTCTCAATTATAAGTAGTAACCTTTCTGTGTCATAATGAATTTGTATAAACAGTTTTCATAATAGGAAAAAGCTGCTAATTATCACACTATTTAATAACCTTTAATTGGATTAATATATTGAAAATTCCACAATTGTATTATATATTTTATTTGTTCTTACTATGGACACCTATTTTTGTATTAATAGGATTTTTTTTATTGTCTAATCCATGAACTTATGTTTTATGTATACTTTTAAATGAGATAATAATTAAAGTCTAATAATTTTGATATTTAAAACACATAAAAAAAAAAGTAATTAAGAAATTTACTTATTATGTGGTTGTCATGACATCAATCACAATTATTATGATGTCATTTTTTTTTTTGGAGAAGAATTATCATGTCAATTTGTAAGCATTTTGTAATAAAATTGATATAAAAAAAATTGTTTCTTTCATTCAAAAATTAATTTATTTAGTTGTTGATATGAAATCAATCAATACTATTTAATACATTAGTTTCTTTTTTCTTTTTCTTTTTTTATGTTCCTAAATTACCCTTTAATCTCATGTTTGATAGTAAGTTTATCAAAGCCCTTCATTGTATTGTGGTATTTGTAACTAAGCATTATTCTGTGTGTGATCTTCTTCTAAAAAATAAAAATAAATAAAAAAACTGCGTGTGTTCAAAACTGTAACCTTAAAAATAAAATCCTAAGTCTAAAAAGCTTTGTGTTCATATTGGTCTCTTTTGGTTTACTCTTTCATCTTTTACTGAATTCTCATTGTACAAATTGGCTTTAGTTGCTCTAACTCATACCTATATATTTAAGCATATTGTGTGTTCAATTTTGAAACTAACTGCTTATCATTCTTCTTCAGTATGGCTGCTGCAAATGCTGGACGCATTGACTATACATAGCCTGGACCCATTGACGACTCGGTGTTGTCACAGCAGGCGACGCATCGGTCCGAAGCTATTTGGAATGGGCGGGTAAAACACTCAACTAAATATTTACTTGTGCACATGCATTTAATCCATACAATGTACACGTATTTGCATATACTATATTAATCCATAACGAGATGTTATGTGCAGGATCCAGGGTCCATTACCTGCCGTAGTCGTAGTTCAAAGTTCTCCAAGCAACCTCCAATGGTGGACGACCGAGTGAGGAACATCATCACCACAGTTGGTTTGGAGGGACTCCTGTGGGTCCCGGGTAGAGAGATTGACAATGGCCTCATAACGGCCTTAGTGGAGCGATGGCGGCCCGAGACTCACACCTTTCACATGCCACATGGTGAGGTGACCATCACATTGCAGGATGTGGAGGTTCTTCTCGGGCTTCCTGTTGATGGTGAGGCTATAACAGGGAGCACACAAAAAACTTGGGTGGATGTGTGCCGAGACTTCCTTGGCTTTCGACCTGTAACTCAAAACAACCATAAGCAACTTGATGGGCAGAGGATTCTCATCAACCGCCTTTTGGAGGAAGTTGCTAACCCATTGCCGCCTGATGCTGAAGACGATCAGCTGCATAAGTACGCACGATGCTACATCCTAGCGCTATTGGGGGACACAATATTCATGGACAAATCCGGCGATAGGGTGCATCTAATGTGGGTGTAGCAGTTGGAAGACCTTCACAACCCACGGAGGTACAGTTGGGGAAGTGCTTGCCTTGCATGGTTGTATCGAGAGCTATGCAGGGCAAGCGAGGACACCAGTCAGATTGGTGGGTGCTTGTTGTTGCTCCAGTACTGGGCATGGGCCAGGTTCCCCTATTTGTGCCCGACAGTTGAGCGAGGCCCGCCAGTGGGTGCTTACGGTCCTCCTGTACGTGGTCCACTATCCCTGAAGTAAGTCTCTACCTCATACTGCTATAACATACTGTCTTCACCAAAGCACGAGTCTTATATTATGTTTTGAGTTCTTTTTCTATTTGGTTCTAACTTCTTCTTGAGTATTTTTATTTGCTATTTGAAGTCCTAGTCTCTTTAGGTTATTTATAAAGGCTTTATTGTAATCAGTAACACTCATAGAGATAGT
Source organism: Quercus robur (assembly GCF_932294415.1). Classification (NCBI taxonomy): domain Eukaryota; kingdom Viridiplantae; phylum Streptophyta; class Magnoliopsida; order Fagales; family Fagaceae; genus Quercus; species Quercus robur. Next base: position 15,004,730 of record NC_065537.1, read on the forward strand.
GAATTTTAAAAGAATGATGACAGCTTATTTTACGCTTTGCCTTTGAGAGTGTTTGTTTAGGGTTTATCTTTCTTTGTTTCCCATTCTATTCACTCTTTTAAACCAAACAACAACTGACTCATTCAAGATCCAATCTTTTTATTGATTAGCCCAACCCACACCATCAAATATCAAAGTCTATTTAAGAACCCTTCAAGATTTGATCAGAAACCTTAATTTAGTACTGAATTTTTAAAGATCCTACATCGATTGTCCTCTTATTATACTGTCTAATATTATGCAAATGACAGCCTAGATACTGAGTAATTATAGTCTGAACAAAATGCAAGACTGTCTTGCACATAAATAAGCTGCTAATGGTTACATGCTTGCAACCAAACTTTTGATGTGCTTGCCCTCTGAATTAAAATTATACCTAGTCGTCAACATGATATTTTAATCCCTCAAATACCAAAGATTAGACTGCCCTGAAGCCTTTCCAGCAGACAAAATGATACTTGATATACTATTTTTCCCTTCAAATGGAGGTCCATTGAAACTTCTATAGCACAAACTATGCAGACAAGACGCAATTTACACCATGGAAAATGCAAAACTGTTTAGCTTTAAACTGCAAGACTTGGGTGCACAAGATAGATGCCATGTTTTAGTGTTTTATTGAGGATTTTGTGTTTTAGTGTTTTAGTGTTTTATTGACTGGTACAGAGGATTTTGCTCTTTCTTTGTTTTTAGCCTCTTTTTTTTGGGATTTGGTGGTTTAATTTGCCGTGTTTTTGAGGTTTTGTAGCGTGGCTGATTGGTTTGGGTTCTAGTTTGTTGTGTGATGCCATGGTTTTTTAGCTTGGTTGTTTTGGGGATTTTCGCTAAAATTTTGGTTGTGGAGCTGGATATTGGCTTGTTAGAAGGCTTATTTGGGAAATTGGATTTGGGCTTTTTGATGTGTTTGCTTCTGTGAAGTTTGATTGAGGAAGCTGAATAATCGATTTTTTTCATTTGCTTGAGTTGCCTTTTGAAATGGGAGTTGATGGATATGGAAGTTCTTTTGAGCATTTTTTAATTGTAGAATGTGTATTTGATGTGCTATTTATTTGGAAAAAAACTCACGATTTCTGTGATTTGGTATGGAGGGAACATTTTCCCTGTGAGTGTACATGTGTATTACTTTCATCCAGAATTTTTTCTCTGTGAGTGTACTTGTTTTTATTTATTAAATTCTACCCTTTATTGCACATTTCCCATTTTGTTAAATTGCAATTAATAGGTGGCTGTTTGATTTGCTTGATCTTGCCTAATTCCAAGTGGGAAATAATTAATGCAAGTGCAAATGTAAAGTTCTGCAGCTCGCGAGTTAAGTTTGGTTTGAAGCTCCATATTAGTTCATTATTTGATGAACAGAGACTAAAGGGTGCTAAATCGTTGCATTATGTATAGGTCCAATTATCATATGATCATTCATTGCCTTAACCATTGACAATCTGCCTGTGTGTTTGGCATGTGCTTTTGCTGTTTTTTTGGTTGCTTGGGTAATTATGCGTTCAGAATTGCATATACTAAGGTCAGTGTAAAGATTTTCAAAGTTGTGGAGGAGGTTCCCTGTTGTAATCCTTGAGAGGGTTTGTTGAATCCTGCTGATTGTGAAGGGACTGTCAAACCAAACAAATATTTACATCACCTCAGACCTTTTCTATCTTGAAAGTCTATGACAGACTTTGCCTTTTCATTTACTCAATTGCTAAATTACAACTTTTTATTAGGGCCAAGTTAGTCCTTTGCTTCTTATCATCTAGTTGTTTTTTCTCCAATTTTTGAGGATAACAAAATCTCTGTACTTTCTGGCATATTCTGCTTGTATAAGAATCTTCTTTCTATTGTGCTCTTTTTTCCTTTTTTTTTGTTTTTTTTGGGGGGGGGGGGGGTGGGGGGAGGGGGGAGTGGTTCTAGTATAAAAATTGACATAGGAAGTGGCTGGTATTATTAAAATAATTGATCTTATAGTGGAGACCCAAACCTTATGTATTGGTAAGGATTTCAATTAGAAAATACCCATATGTTCATTGAGCTCCTTGTCTATTTTTGCTAGGTGTGTGTGTGTGTGTGTGTGTGAGAGAGAGAGAGAGAGAGACCTCTTTGTATCATTGCTGCATGTGTGTGTTCATGCCCTTGTGTTCCTGTATATAACTGATTGTACCTGCCTTCTGTCTGTATGTTTATTTCTTAGGGGTGGATGCATAATCTAAATGGGCTACAATTTATATTTTGTCTGTTCAGAACAAAATTAGTTCTTAGGATAATTCTGTGGCCTGAAAAGAAAATCTCAGTTGGTTCTGACTTAGCAGGGACATAGCTTTTGACTGTGGAGATGAATATTTATTTTATTAAAGAAATTAGGGGTTTTTAGATATTTGTACTCTGACTTAATCCTCTTTCTGAATAGAAAGCATGACATCCATATGATAGATCACCAATGCCTACTCCACTTCTAGTGGGACATGAGAATTGGACTCCTTGGGATTTTACTAGTAAGCCCAAACTAAATAACTAAACTCAAAATAAGACTATTAGGACAACCCATCTCTAAAAACCAAAAAATTATACATTGGTCATAACACCTAAAATTAAAATGATATTAGCTTGCTACTTGCGTCATTCTCTCCTGGTAGAGAAAACTTGCCCTCGAGTTTTAAAGTGTTGAAGTAAGAGAAATCTTGGTTTCTTGAAGTACATCCTTGACTTAAAATAAAATGATCAAATTTAAATTTCCTTTTATTTCTTCATCTTAAGTAGCAATGATGATAATGATACACTCACTAATCCACTTAAACCATTAAACTTTTCAATATGACAAAATCAATATCTTGAAAAAGTTAGTGCAGGCAACAGAACCTTTCTTTGATATGCAACATGAACTGGGAATAAGACGCTTCGGCCTCCATATTCTTTGCCTTTCCCTTGCGTTTTTTATACTCTTGTTTCTTCAATTTCAACTTCATTAGCAGCTTCCACCTCTTTAGAGTCTTTGTTTCATTAAAAGATCTTCTTCAGTTGCAACTTTGACTATATTGAGAATGGCAATTGAGACTAATTTCCAAACTTCCAATTCTTGAACAAATGGCATGATGCAGGCAAAGGAAAGCCAATCTCAGTTTTATATTTTATTTGATTGTGCCAGGGGAAATTTTGTAATTTCCTAAATTCTAGACATGGGCTGTACTAATAGTCCATTAGGTCTTATTTTGGGTTTTTTTTTAAGTCTAGTTATTTAGTTGGGCTTAGTAGAAAAAGCCCAAGGAGTTCAAGTGTTATTAGGGTTTTAAGAAATCCTATTTCAACTAGGAAAAGGTATTAGACTTCTATTTAAAGGGTTGTAATGCTTTCTACTGGGGGAGGAAAAATATATTTTCAGACTTAAGAGCTAAGAAGCTTTGTCTACAGTTACAGACGGTTACGGTTCGTGTGATGCCAAGGAATTTATCTTTTCTTTATTTTTCTGTTCACAGCCACCGAAATCTTGATTTTTCTCCTTTGTTTCATCCCAATCATGAACTACACAGAAACATTGGGGTCCAATAACACTTATCATTCCGGATTGATCATTACCCACTCCACAATCATGTAACTTGATTTTATTTATTGATTTTAAAGGCTTCTAGCAATTTTTTATGTCAACATAACAACATTTTAAACCGAGGTCCAATGTAGAATTTTATGTTAATCTACTATAATTTTGTGACTTTCAATATAGCTAGTTTGTGCTTTGTCTTTTAAAAGGGCCGTTTCTTATTCCAGTGATATTATTAATTAGTTTAATATCTTTAAGATTATCTCAGTAGTTATATGTGATTACATTATCTTAGTTTTAACAGACTCATAAGTTTTATATTGATATTGATATTATTAATTAGTTTAATATCTTAGTTTTAACATCCAATTAACATTAATTGCTACGTTTCAGCTTTTAGTATTATATTGATATTTAATATATGTGATTACATTATAGTTTTAAGATTATCTCAGTACTTATTGATCCATTCTTCTTGATTGTAGGTGGTTGTGGGTCCCAAACAAGAAAAATAGGCCCGCCCAAATTTTCAGGGACAGGTATCGCGAGCAACTAGCTTCCATGTTGCCAGACCAAGTATGAAAATGCCTTATTTTACGCTTTTACGAACATCCATATAGGTTTTGTGAACTTTGAAATATAAACATTGTTCCCTAATGTGTTGTGTACTTTTTTTTTGCTATTGTAGGTGGTGTGGCAGCCATATGAAGCTCATTTTGACGACCTCCCGCCGTGGTGTGTTGCAGGGAGGGCCGTATGGACGGCAACGGTGCCGCTTGTATGTTTCCACCTAGTAGAGAAACATACACCGGATCGTGTTGTTCGTCAATTCGGGATGATCCAAGAAATTCCCGAAGTTGTTAACACTGACAGAGTGCTTCATGGCATTGATTTGAGGGGGAAGATCGGTGTTAATTGGATGCAGAAACATGCTGTGCATATCCTTGAGTGGGGTAATCGCTTTTATCGGCGTTGTGAAGCAGTGCTTGGTGATATGCCTCCAGAGCACGAGTACCACGACTGGTTCAAAAGGGTGACTCGGAGGTTCATCGATAGGCCTGGTGCTGTAGTGACTCTGCTGGTAACTTCTCTATTTCTAACCCAAGTTACCGTGTATCTTACCATGAAACCACTGTTTAGAGAGCATGATGTTTGCCTCGTGTATTTTTTGCTTAGCACTTCATCTCCCTTTAATTTGCAATTTTTAGTAGCAGAACCAACATTTATTTTATTATCAATTCGCATTGTTGATTTTGTATTGCAGGTCTAATATGTGTGGTCTTTTCATGTGCAGATTGAAGGATACGTCCGTTTGTTGAGGCGTCATCCAGTGGGCACGGAGGACCACAATGACATTACTGAGGTGCTGACGGCAGTGCAGGCGATGGCACGTGTCCAACCTCCTATCCCTGAGGCCTCGATTGAGGAGGCAGCTATGCCTACCGGCCCAAGCACGAGCACAGCTCCGGCCGGATGTCAATCCCGTCCGCCTGTTGCTACCCCTCAGCTTCTCCCTACCCCCGATCCCTCTGCATCCACCCCACATGCATCCGCCAGCCCCACCATCCCTTCATCCACCCCACATCCATCCCCTACCGTCACCATCCCTTCACCCAACCCACATTCAGCTCCTACGCCCACCATCCCTTCACCTAGCCCACATCCAGCCCCTACGCCCACCATCCCTTCACCCACCCCCCATCCATCTCCTTGCCTCACCATCCCTCCACCCACCCCACTTCCTTGTTCTGGCTCTGACGTTCGTCCACCCACCCCACAGTCATTTCTTCAGCTGTCACCCATTCCATCATTTGACCTGGGTACCCCACCTGACATGCAGTAGGAGCCACCCTCCCATAGTTCGTTTAGTACCCCTTCTTCAGCCATTGACCCACCCCATGTTCAGGCTGAGCAGGCGGTTGGGTTACCTACAGAGGCTGAAGGTCGGCCTAAACGCATATCAAAGGCACCTCCGTGTGGGACAGGGGGGCACAAACATGGACTCAATGTTGGGCCCGAGGCATCTGATGAAGGACATGCAAGACCTCCTCCTCATTATACGAGACGACGTAAGATTCAAAAAAGGTATCTGAAAGCTTAATGTGAAACAACACACTTTATTCCATTATTATTTCTCTTTTCACATTTCAATAAGATTATTTTTGTTTTCAATATGGTTTGAACGTACATTATTGGAACTTGGTGAATGCCTCAAATAAGGACATTAGCTGGAGGTAGATATTCCAACAAGGATATGGTTCTTAAATGTGACAATGGAGGTAACCCAACATGTGTTGGTTGTTAAATGCTTTTGTTGCAATTTTATTCCTTGCATCATTTGTTATTTTAATCTACATATAATTTTATTCCGAAGATGATTGTTTTAGCGACGAGTTTGAAGAAGATGAAGAAACAATGTTTCTTGTTAAGGCGAGATCACGGAAAAGAATTAGGAATTTGGATAGTGTGATGGTTCTTAACTGTAACCTTAAGCTACATGTCAAATTAAGTATTTATGTGTGGAGTATTTGATTCATGAATTATTTGTAGAGAGGAATGACTTGTTTGATTTGAGATTTTTGTTAAAAAGAATTTCATTGCTGAATTTGCTATTCGTTCTGTTGCAGGTGACAGTTGGAGCTTGTAACATACCGGAACCTAATTCTTGGAAAGTTGTTGAGCATACCAAATGGAAGAGGTTTGTGCTCTTAAGCTCTCCTGTGCTGTCATTTCATATGCCAATGTGTATGTGTTAAACACAAATTTGTGCTTATTTTTGCACTTGTAGCACAATATTTTAATTTGTGTATTCTAAAATGAGTTGGTGATATTTGGAAACGGCATAAAGGATTGTCAGACCTTAGAACACATACATGAGCTGATGAGCCTAGGTTTTGAGCTTTGCTTAGGGAACCCATTGCATTAGCTAGTTGCTAGGGAATGGGATTTTTGAAAGTTATCTTGTTGAGTACCTTTTTTTTTTTTTTTTTTTTTTTTTTTTTTTTTTTTTGTAGCTTCTTATAATGAACACATGCTATTAGGAAAAAAGTGGTCTTGAAGCCTTAGGATGAGGAAAGCTGAAAAGTGGTTGAGGGAGAAGTTTGAAATGTTAGCATTTAAAAAATTGTGAAGTTACCACTTATCAAAAAAAAAAAATGGGCAGTTACCGAATCATTTTATATTTTCTGTGGAGAGTTGGATATGAGTTTGCTGGATGTGGAGGAATTTGGTTAAATATGATGATGATGATGTTATTAATGAATGGGATCCTTGTTACATCATTGGTGATATGGCACATGGTATACTTGCGGACTTTATTTGATATCTGCGGCCTTTGCTGGATTTGGTTTTCTCAAGGGTTTTATTATTTATGCAGCTGGAGCGGGCTTGGAAACACGTCTCCCACAGAAGCTATGCGTCTCTTTGTGAAAATATTGGAGGTCCATGCAATTAAGATTTTTTAGGGGCGTTTTCTTGTAATGTCGTGTAGAAACTTGGGTAATTGATTTTTTTTATATTTTCCTTTTGTGTAGGAAGATGATCCAAGTTGGTATTCAAGAGCTTCTAACTTTGTTGCAGAGCCTGTAGTAGATGTGCAAATGAATGTGAGTATCATGGAACTTGTTTATATTGTGTAGTTCCTTCTTCTTCTTCCTCTATTTTTGATTGACTTAATCAATGTCAGTTAAGAATTTCATCTTCATATTTTGTCATAATAGATAACTGTACAGAACAATGTGAAAAAAATCTCTGCCGATAACCATATAACCACTCTGATATCTGCTCCACCATTACCATTTATGCTTCATCACTACCATTGCTGTTACCCATCACTATTACTTCTATTCTGCTGCTGTTGCTGGCACTGTATTATGGCAAATACACCATCTTTTTTACATTGATGCTACTAGCAAGGCACCATAAATTTACAAAAAAGCATTGCGACCAAAGTGACGATGTCTCACTTAAGCCTCCATTATCATACCACTGTCACTATACCACTGCCTATCCAATCACTGCTGTTGCACTGGCATTCCCTGATTTCGACCCTCCAATCACTGCTGTTAATAAGAGATGGTTTGAAAACAGTTTGAATACATTTTTATCTAATGTTTCATATTGTTTACAATCTTACAATTGAACGGAAATATGTTGTTGACATTGATAAAAATATCGATATCACCAAGATAACTCCATCAACAAGAGTTGCTCTCCATAATGACAGTTATGTGCTTCATTTAATCTTGCCAAGCAAAGTTGATCCATTGGTCAACCTCATGAAAGTTGAAAAGGTTCCAGATTCCACATATGACATGATTGGCGGTCTTGACCAGCAAATTAAAGAGATAAAGGAGGTTTGCCTCGTGTACCCTTTTACTTTCTGCATTTAAACTGGTAGTGGCAATGGTGACAGTGAAGTGCAGCGGACTATGCTGGAGCTTCTCAACCAGCTGGATGGATTTGAAGCATCAAATAAAAAAATGTACATTTCGTGTGTGTTTTCATTATGCAGATTGGGTTGTTTAGTTTTTGGTACTTTTCTTTATTGTGACCTCAACTATTTAAACAGATTCATCTCTTATTGTAAGTATTTGGCAAGCATGTCAAAATAGGCTTCATTCTTGTAAAGATTGCCAGTATTTTATTCAATTTAAACAATCTAAACTCTTTTCGATGGATTTGGACAGAATTATAAGTATAGTCTTGTTAATTCCATAACGACCTATTGCACTGGGCTATTAAAGTCTTCAGAAGTGAAAGATTGTGTGTTTTCTCTGTGCATAATCATATTATCCCTTCTTCCTTTTTTCGTTTATTTTGTTTGCTGCAGGCTGTGTGCACAGAATCTGGGATGTTTGCTCTGAGGGAGAGGAGGGTTGATGTAACACAAGAAGATTTTGAGATGGTAGTGGCAAAGGTAATGAAGAAGGAGACCGAGAAAAACATGTCATTGCGGAAGCTATGGAAGTAGTGTGTCTCCATGTTAATGTTTTGTTTCACTCCACCACCCTGAATATAATTGATCCGTGGCTTTGTTCTTCACACACAGCCAACAGCTCTGTTCTTTGTATGGATATAAAAGCCACATGGGGGTGCCCACACTTTGTTGAAGTTTTTTAAATACCACTGGCATCTTTGTTTATTTTGTTAAATATTCTTATTGTGATACATTTTTATGTAATATGTGTTTTACTTCAAGTATCTGACAAGAATGTCCGTAGACAATGACTGTCAATCTGTTATCAATCTATTGGTTAGACGACCAGAATGATAATTAAAAATCTGTGCTTAGTGGACAAGCACATGTGGCTTAGTTTTCTGGGCATGTGTAGCTGTAGCATGAGACATAGCACTCAGGGATCAATCCTACCATGTAGTGGTTGTAAATGAGCTAATTAGAGTTAGAACTTCAATTATATTCAAAATAAAATTAAAAGAACAAGTTTGAACTTTTAATATTCCACTCAATTTTCTTGCTTATAGTTTGTGCATTACAATGTGATATGAAATTATACTGAATGCGTGCTTTTTGTGTATTGTTGGATTGTGAAGACATGAGATGTTGATTTTCTTTTCTTTTTCTTTTTTTTTGGATTTACAGGGTTGGGTTACTTAGATGTTGGCAGTTGAAAACAAAAAAACCAGATTGTATAATTTTATTTTGTTCATTTCAGTTATATTTTTGGATTTACAAGGTTTACTCTTCGATGTTGGCGGTTTAGTAAAAAATTACCTGAAATTAGTTCTCAAATGGGGTAATAACAAAAAATTGAAAAAAAAATCCCAGTAGAAATGGGGTTACCATAAATGGAAATCAAGTCTAAGACTCGGTTTCTACTTACAGAAATCGAGTCTCTAAGACTCGATTTCCATTTATGGAAACCGAGTATAAGATACTCGAGTTCCACTGGGAATTTTTTTTTCTTTTTTGGCCGCAGGTCACCAAATTGGGGCAAAAGTAAAGGAAAAAATTCCCAGTAGAACTCGAGTATTTTATACTCGGTTTCTATAAATGGAAATCGAGTCTTAGAGACTCGATTTCTATTTATGGAAATCGAGTATAAGATACTCGAGTTCCACTGGGATATATTTTTTTTTTTTTGCCACAGGTGCATGGACCAGAATTAATTCCCAGTAGAACTCGAGTATTTTATACTCGGTTTCCATAAATAGAAATCGAGTCTTAGAGACTCGATTTCTATTTATGGAAATCGAGTATAAGATACTCGAGTTCCACTGGGATTTTTTTTATTTTTTATTTTTTTTATTTTTTTGCCGCAGGTGCATGGACCAGAATTAATTTTCTCCCCTGCAGCAAATTTTCCAGGGTCCAGAACACATCAAACAACTACATACGCTGTGATACGCGAACGGAGCATACATTAAAGTTCTACAACCAGATTAAAACAGTAACTATTCAATAAAATTATTGTTGGACAAAAAGTCTTAGCACACAATGGCAGTTCAATACTAGAAGGGCAACTTGCCAAAGTAATATCATTGTTCGTATTATAGGAAAAAGCTGCATCACGCAACTAATGTAACGAGTAAAATGGATAGCAAATAGTTCAATTATCCGTAATTTACAACAATAAACAAAATAACAACTAAGTTAATACAACATAGTCTACATATTCGCCTAGCGGAAGCTCCATACTGATATAACATATTATACATATTCACCTAACACTTGTCCATACTGATACAACATACTCTACATAATCACCTAGCTTGTCCATACAGAAGATCACGACAAGTCCCACGTACAATGTCACTTACGAAAATCAAGTCTCCGCTTGCCTGACAAACATTAAATACGGTTATTAGTTTCCAAATGCAAAGAACAAAAACCAAATGACATTCTGAGTATATTATATAAAAACAGTGACGGCACTTGCCTAGTTCATAGCACTACCACTTGTCGAAGCCCCATGGGAATTGGGACAGCATCTACGGTTATGCCCCTCTTGATGACACACTCTACATCGTTGCCTCGGTTGAATCTCCCTCAACTCTGGATCTTCCCTCTGGCTTCCCCGTTCTCGCCGTACCCCATCCATTTCATTCCTTATTCTTGACATTGTAGGACGACCTTTGGCCCGCAACAATTGTGGGTCAGGCACCCACCGTGGTCTGCGAACGTCTGTCCATAATGACTCTGACTTTGGCACCACAAAATTATGTGAATATGTGAGAATGGCGTTGTTCAGACTGTAACATGGGTCAATATAGCTGGGCGCATCGAGATGCAGACCTTTAAGAACTTTAATTGCATGTGAACAAGGGATCTTCAAGTTTTGCCACTTTCCACAACCACATGTTCTATCAAATATGCGCACATCATGACTGTGATTTCCCCCTCTAGCTCTATGGTCGTTATACGGGGTAACCACTTGATATATACCCTCTGCATGATTATAATTCCTCAGAGTGTGTCCTGCAATTTTCTGCTCATTTTTGTTATAGATCTCCATTACATAATCACTCCACACCTTACCTCGAGAGAGATCAGAAGTAATTTGTTTATGTCGATCGTGGAAATATGCAATAAGTTTAAAAAAAGTGAACTCAACCATTGCAGCAATGGGCAAACCGCGGGTAGCTTTAAGAACCCCATTAAAGCACTCAGAGATATTGGTTGTCATTGCCCCGTAACGTCTTCCACCATCATGTGACTGGATCCATTTGTCTACATCCTCACTTATTAGATATGTGTATGGCATATAACGTATAATCCAGCGATCAGTAGGGTCTACACCCCTCAGTAAATTAATCTCGGCCTCCTTAATGGTTTGCATTATGGACACAAATTTAGCATCATGAGTCGCATATCCAGCTTTCAAGGCCAATGCCTTTAGAGTCGGGTTATCAAAGTGTGTGCTGAAGTTGCTAGCAACATGTCGAAGGCAATATCGATGATATACCCGTTCTCTTCCGTCTTGCCCTCTAGGCCACTCTCGAATGGCGCATTTGATACCTTTATGTCGGTCAGAAATAATGCAAATGTCCTTGTTTTCAATAACACGCTCTATCGAAGTCCTGAGACACTCTAAAAACCACCCCCAACTAGCCCCTGACTCCTTATCCACAACAGCAAAGGCGATAGGCAAAACCTTTTGATTAGCATCTGTTGCCATTGCAATCATCAATACCCCTTTGTATTTACCATATAAATGAGTTCCATCAATACTGATCACTGGCCTGCAATACTGGAATGCAGCAATGCATGGAGCGAATGCCCAATATACATAGCGCAGTAACGTAGTACCTTCTAATGGCTTAGGTATGGTGTGATAGCTATACTGGGTACCCGAATCCTGATCCAAGTATGCCAACAACAACTTTCGCAACCTTTGGTAAGACTCCTCCCAATCCCCAAAAATCTTAGCAATTGCCTTTTGTTTTACGTCCCATACTTTATAGTAAGAAAGCTCATGATCATACTTAGTACGTATGATCTCCCAAAGCTCATCAATAGTAGCAGTGTGCTTTTTTCGCAATCTTCCCACAATTTCTGATGCAACAAAATTAGAATCCATCATTCTACCGTCTCTTCGCAGCCCAAAGGGTATACAACTGTGTGGACCCACATAAGACGTGACCATCCACAGACCATTCAATTTAGACTTCATGTATGCCCCAACGTACCACTTGCAGTTGTCGTCAACGCATGCGGCGCACAATTGAGTTGTGCTCGACCTTTGGATGGAGAAATTTCTATTATCCTTTGCTGCGTATATTATCAATGCACGCTTCACCGCAGCTTTATTTGCAAAAGTCAACCCTTTACAAAAATGCATCCCATCTTGCCAAGTACAAAGAAATGGTATCTGAAGAAGTGAAGGATCAACCATATCTTCCCAAGTATTTGCGTAGAATGAGTCCGCAGGAGCTCTGTAGCCAATGGTCGTATCTGTATCATGCTGGACACCAATATCATCATCATCTGCATCACCTTCATCATGGTACTCCATATTTTCCTCTTCAAAATTAGGAACGACTTCATGCTCATCCACATCGTTCTCAAAGTCACCTTGCTCAATCCTCTCTTCGTACTGATCCATATCATCATTATTTATGTTATCATTCGCAGCATGATCTTCGTCTTCGTCTTCGTCTTCCTCCTCTAAATGTGTCTCTTGAGAGTAGAGGGTTTCACCAGTATTTGCAACATAATCTTGAGATGGGAGTGTATAACCTCCCATTGCATACCCTCCCATTGTAGTGCATCCATTATCTAGGGTTGTAAATTGTAAAGCCGTAGATGTTTCTTGCACCACCTCAGTACTGTTGTCTACACTCGCCTCCAAACTTACATACAACTCAGCAGCATTTACTTGGGACATTTTCTGGATCCTATTAAACATCATCTTTACATGTTTATCTTCTTTAATCGCCATATACCCGTAATTTATCCGTTCATGAAGAACTTCTTGTGGGTAACGATAAATAATCTTGATGTCATACCAAGCAGGGTTCAATTTCAATTCGTCCATTATTTTCCTCTTCAAATCAGTCAACGTCTTCAACTTACGACGTAACATCATGTAGTAGCATTCAATACCCTCCCCTCTAAATGGAAATCCGTCAATCCCTTCAGGATTGTAAAGGGGTCCACCGAAGTATACATTTATGTCAATATTCTTCAAAGATTGTGAACCTATTAGAGAGCCAAGTAAATTTATGTTAGTGACATATTTGATCTCTTTGATTTAACATCAATTACAAAACATTTTCTATCTACTCAAAGTACAACAATCGCAACTTCTAAAAGTGTAACAATTGCATATACTCACCCCACATCCCATACAAACACACTCAATCATTATAAT